>NW_027273876.1:6735000-6942500 GCF_046630095.1 Trachinotus anak | reverse complement strand
TTGACCCCCTCCCCCCACTGGAGCTGTATCACATAGGAGCCTCACCTTGTAAAGAGCACTAACCACAAAGCAGGGTGCACCTGAGACACCTAGAAAGTGTTCTACGAAGTGCCCTACAGTTGTCACCATGAGCTGTAGGCTAGAGGGGAAACCTCAGCTCTAGCCTCTATCTCCTCCAGTGTGTGTGTGAGTGTGAGAGCGAGTGTGTGTATGAGTGTTATGGCGGTGTGTGTTTGGGCGGCAGCCCCCCTGCTCTTCCTGGGGCTGTGCCTGTGCAGTGTGGGGGGCCAGGCCCAAGGGGAAGTCCTGGAGTTTGGAGGCGTATCCAGCCAGTGGGGGCGGTTCCCAGTGTGGAACGCCTGCTGTGAGAGTGTGTTGAGCTTCAGCCTGCGGACTCACAGCCAGGAGGGCCTGCTGCTCTACCTGGATGATGAGGGCTTCTGCGACTTCCTGGAGCTGCTGCTTCTCCATGGCCACCTCCGCCTGCGATTCTCCATCTTCTGTGCTGAGCCAGCCGAGCTGCAGTCAGGTGTGGCTGTTAGTGATGGGCGTTGGCACGCAGTGCGTGTCAAGCGGGACTGGAGGAACACCTCGTTGGAGGTGGACGGGCGGCTGGAGGGATGGGCGGAAGTAAAGAGCAAGAGAAGAGACATGACAGTATTCAGCCACACCTTCATGGGCGGGTTGACGCCAGAACTTCACTCCTCGCCCTTACGCCTCACCTCCCCTTCAGTACGGGATCACCCCGCCTTCCGTGGCTGGATCACGGCGGTGAGCATCAATGGCTCACTGGTAACGCTGGATAGCTCAGAGGGTGTCACAGTAACGGCTGGCTGTGGGCCGGACCACCAGTGCCAGAACGGAGGGGTGTGCAGTGTGGTCAACGACCAGGCCGTCTGCGACTGCTCCGACACCGGTTACCAAGGCAACGACTGCAGCGAAGGTAAGGCCCAGAACCATGCTGACCCATCATATACATTTCATCCATTACATACACGCACAAACACGACAATAAACACATGCGCATTCAGTTACTTTTGTGGATGCATACCTCCAAATTTATACCTCCAAATCCAAACACCAGGTTCTTCAGTGCAGACATCTATTTTTCATTCACACCTTCACAGCTGCCTTAAGTTGGTGTGTATGGACCAGCAGCCTTCACAAACAGTGCAAGACATGCATACTGATTATGTTCGGTATTGATTTTTTATGGCTGCCAATTTAGTATCTACCTCCAGAAGTCAGAGCTAAGCCCCCTCCTAAGATGCACAGTCAGTTTAGTGGAGCTGGAGCTGAGAGTTTGAGAACAGCTGTTCTGTGCTGCATTCAGACCGTGAAGCTTGGTAGTCTGGAGATTTGAGACAAATTCCTGAAACTCACTGAGAAGCCTTACCTGGCTTGCAGTGTTAAAGCTTTGAAGGGTTCAACTGGTGTGTTTGGCAAAATACAATAACCATATAGATCCATCACAGATGTGGTTGTTGGCTCGTGTTGAGAGACTTTAATTGGAACTAGGCTAAGAGGCTGGAAATCAGTGGTTGTTACATGGCTGACACCTAGCTGCCGGTGTTAATGGAATTGCATTGATTCTAGATGGCCTTCACAGGTACCATACATAGGGTGTTGAAATGAAGTGTGTGCAATCAATTGCCTGCCATTAATTTGAACAGCTTGCAGCCTGTTAAGATGCTCTGTTTGTGCATGTGTGAGTGTGTATGGTATGTGTTTTTGTGTCCGTGTTCTCATGCATTATAAAAGAGGTATAAAATAGTGTCCTGCCAGTAGTACTTTATAAATATGAAGAAGTGTGACAGTAAACAATATAAAAATGACATAAAAATAAAACGTTTATGTCCCTTATTGAAGGAGGCAAAAGAAAATGCTTTTTCACAAATGATTTAATATCTCAACTCTACAAGAACACCCTCCCTTAATACTGTCAAACAAGCCTTTGGTCAATACAAATGCCAATATACAGGGCAGTGTAATGATGGCCATTACAAAAACGAAACAGCTGCTTAATGAACTCAGCTACCTTGTTATGGCCAGTACTGTGAATGCTTTCATTTCCCCCCTGCTTAGTTGCGTGTGTTGTCAGATTTGCTTCATTTCATTCACAGAGCAAATCTGCGTTCTTAATCAATAGCTCTCTAAACTACTGTTTTTTTTTTTTCTCGATGCCAAAGATACCGTTCAGCTCTGCCTCAACAATTGATTTTTTAATGACACAAATGCATCTGCGAAAAATGGCAGAGTGGCCTTGCTGCGTGGCCACCATTTGTCACCGACCTGACCTCACACCCCACCCAGCACCGCTGTCAGCATCACACCTCCCTCTAGCCACCCACCATATCACACCCTAGCATTTAGCGGACAGCGGGATGGCCTATGCTACCATGGAGACAGGACTTACTAGGGAGACCTCATGCTAGGAGTGTTTCTCCATTCTCGTCTTCCTTCCTACTCCCATTCCTCAGCTCCAGCCTCCAGACTCTTTGCTGCCTCCAGCTCTGATTTATCTCTTAGTGACTTCAGAGGCATCATGTCTGCCACACAAATCTATTGCATTTACAAGTTTGTGGTGGTGAGTGTGTATGTATGTGTGTGTATTACAGGCATCCTTAAGGCAATAATGACTGTCTTGACCACTGGTCTTCATTTTCAAAGCAGTAGGGAAATGTAAATGGTGCATTATGCTCACTTGTGCTGAATTGATTGTTCAGTTGACAAAGAAATAGTTAATCATTTAAGTAGAGTTGCAAAAATTATCAATTAATTAATTAGTTGTTTGACAGAAAGTTAATCAGCAACTATTTTGATAATTGCTCATCATTTTTAAGCAAAAAAAAAAACCATCAAAGGTTTGCTGCTGTCAGTTTCTCAAATTGAGAATTCAGTGCTTTTCTTTGTCATACATGACAGTAAACTGAATATTTTTGGGTTTTTTTGGGTTTTTGACTGATGGTTGAAAAACACAATTTGTAGAAAAAAACAGTTATTCCAATCAAAAACGTGTGGAATTTCTCTGTTTTATATCATTGTAAATTGAACAGTTTTGGGTTTTGTAATGATGGTCAGACCTTACCTTGTGCTTGGGGAAATAGTGATATGCATTTTTTAAAAACTTTTTTTTTAATTTTAAAGATTAAACTATTAATTGATAAATTACAATAATTGCCAGATTGATCAATAGTAAAGTAATCATTATTTGCCATGCTAGTGCTTGCAGCTGCATGTGGGGTGTCTATACATTCAGGAAGTGACAGGTGAAGCTATGATCAGGTCTCTGCATAAACTCAGTGCTGCACTGAGAATTACGAGTGATCCAAGCCAGTCTAATCCAGTCTGCTGTTTTGCTGCTGGTTAGGGCACAGTGGGGGACAAAGAGCGCACTGACACACACATACCTGCACAAACACATGTAGCACTAACATAATAACCCATGGAGAAACACATTCACAGAGTTTGCAGATTCTACTACCACTGCCCTTGGTCACATCACTGCTGAGGTTCCTAACAGTATAGTGTAGCTCTACAGGCTAAATTGGAGATGCAGGCATTTTACACAAATGCTCTTACCTGCTTTGGTCTGGCACTTTGTCATGCAACTTGAAGCTACTTTATGGTGCTGTTTTATATTCTTAGAGATGGACTCACATTTCAGTTGTGAGCGATGCCAAGTGTTGCTGTGGAGAACAAGCGCTACACTCATTTTTTCTCTTGGCAGTAGTGACCAGTGTTAGTAATAGTAGTCTCATAAAATGGTTTCGGTTAGGAGTTCTGCTTGGTTGAATGTACATGGGGGGCAGTACTGTATTTGGTTGTGGCAGATTTGCTATCATGTGAAATCTTACAGCCTTGCCAGAATAAATAATGCTTATGTTCTACAACAAATTAAAAAACACATGCAAATAAAATATGGAAAGTGTTGGTATGAGCATGGAGTTTCAGACTTGTATTTCAGAAGTCTCTTCTTGGTTTCTCTGATTCACATTTCAGAGTTTAGGAAAAAAATTGCTGCAGGGTTTAGTGTATGATGGCGGAAATTGAGAGTAGCTTAATGACTTAAAGGTTACTTCATGTCTTTTCTGCGGTTCCTCACTTGTAGTGATATTACAGTAATTGATGCACGTTAGCTGAGGAAACAATTTAAGGGACAGAGCATTTGCAGTGAACTGTCAGCTTTTAAGATAGAAATAAACAGCATCAAATGGGGACAGTTAACAAAAACATAAGCCATGGATAACAGAGAGCAACAACATCTTAACAGTATTTCTGTAGCTCGGTTTTTCCTCTTAGACCTCTCTACTTGATGTTTCCCGTTCTCTGAAAATAGATCAGAGATACAGAGAGGTCTGGGAGGAGATTTGAGCTGACTTTTTTAGTGCTGTGTTGTGGTATAAAATGTTTTTTAAAACTGGCCCCATGTACCGCTGTTCATTTTGGTCTGACAAAATGCCGGCTCAGTGGGATATCTCCGACCACAGGCTGAGCTAATATCCATGCATCAATATCACCACCAGGAAGGACCTTACACCAGCTTATGGTATGTCAGAAGAAACCTCTCAGGTGCACTGAGACACTCTGTTGAAGAAAAGTCAGAGGTATAGTTGTATAGTTGAGAGAAATCAAGTGGTTGACAAAGGGAGTATGGAATAAAAGCTCAGGTCAAAATCCCTCTTTGACTAAAGAAATAATATTATGTTAACAGTCTCTGAAGTTCTATAAAATGTTGATGTTTGTAGTGGAACCATAGTTGTCTCTTTCGAAAAGAGAGGATATGAGTAAATGAGTATACAAGTCCAGGTGTTGTAGATTGTTTTGTAAGAAGTCAGGCAGAGTCGGATATAAAGGTTTATCTGTTATGTGGTACCTTGAAGTTATTGTGACATTTTGAACCCAGCAACCTCACTGAATTTGAATGAAGCTTTAAGAAAAAAAAATATAACCCTCTGAAAATTAGAAAAAAATCTGTTATGAATCTTTAATACAGAATGAATATTCTCTGCTAGAGGTAAAAATGAATCCTTGGGACTGTGTTTGAAGCCAGATATAAGCAATTTAGCTGTAGCAGTGTGAGTTTCCATACACGTTTACAATTACACAATATTTTCAAGGCTCCCTAATGATCCACTTTTATTCACACTCATATTTTTGCAGATTTGAAACAAGCTTTGATGCATTGGTAAAGTTAAAAATAAATATTATTTACTGTAAGCATTGTTTTCTGCCCCAAAAGACAGTATATTACATCTTTCATACCAGTGTTAGGAAAGAGTGCTTTGTGAGGGTTTCGTTCCAAAGCACATCAAAATGTCAATTTTAAGGAAAAAATAAGTATTTCAGATATTCAAAATAGAGCCGTAGTAAATGAAGAAAGGTTGGGAAGGGGTATGCATAAATGTAATTACTGTCTAAGCCATTCTGCCCTCCAGTGAAGGCAGAGTGAACCTGGCTTGTTAGGCCTGGCCTGGCTTGCATTGTCCTTGAGGGCAAATCGCTGTTAGCATGCTAATGGCTCCACCTGTTTCTGCCATGCTACTAGCACAAGGGCAGAGGCAAGGAAACACTCAGATGAGCACACTGCTCAGAATACACACACTTACATACACACACACACACTTTCACATGCACATGAACATACACACGCACACTCTGTCCCAGTATTGAACCATGCATGTCCCTTGTCTTCCTGCACTGCTAATCCATCCCTACATGTTTACCCTGATATTATATCATATTATATCATTATTACTGCCATAGTCAATGTTAGTGTGCCTGTATGTCTGTATGACTGTATGTGCAAAAGACAGAGTGAGTGTGTGTGTGTGTGTGTGTGTGTGTGTGTGTGTGTGTGTGTGTGTGTTGCATGCTATCTGTCGGGGGGCTCTGGGGAGAGGAAGCAGCTCCAAGGTAAGTTTTGGGGTAAACGGCTCTTGAATCCAAACATACAGGTAGGAATGTATATTTACGCCCACCCTCAGTATCTACAAGTGTGGGTGGGTATGTGTGTGTGCACTTATGTATGTGTATCCACACATGTGGAGTCATAGAAAGAGACGCTGCCGTGTGCATATATACACAAACCTTAATTTGGGCTACCAGTTCAGCATGGTATCCATTGTGATGTTTGCGTGGACTTTGCATGTGTGTTACCACGGTAACCCTGGACGGGTGTGCATGTACAGTAAGTAGCCATGGTAACCCAAGGGCTGAGCATGCATGTTAATGAATGTCTGTCTCTCTCTCTCCTCGCCCGGCTGCGACACCTTTCCAGAGCACAGCTACACTCCAGGTAGGTTGCACATCTACCTATCTATCTATCTATCTATCTATCTATCTATCTATCTATCTATCTATCTATCTATCTATCTATCTATCTATCTATCTATCTATCTATAAATTCCATCTGTCTGTCTGTATTTGAGATTCTCCTCCTGCTCTTTATTCAAAGATCTATTTCTTTGCCTCTTTATCTGATTCCCTCTTTACCATATTCTTACCTTAATTCTAAAGTACACATTAATTAGGCTCTATTAATTTCACCATTCCTCTCCACCCTCTCCCTCTTCTTTCTGGCCTTCATGTTCTCATTACATCTTCTGTTGTGGAAATATAGAACAAGGTAGCCAGCGTAAATGTATGTTGGTCTGTGTGGGTATGTAGGGGTTGGTTGCTGACATCTGGTAAGTACTACATCCCATGTGAAATCATCTGAAGTGGCTCTTGCCTCAGGACTACATAGACATTGACACATGCAATATTGTACTGCATACGACCTAGTTTTATGGCTGTGTCCAAACGTCTGTGTGCATACCTGTTTGTGCGTAGGATCACTGCCTAGGATGAGTAAGTGTCTACAAAGCGAGTTTTTTTTAGACATTTGGAATAATTTAGAGGACTCACACACACACGCACACAGAAATAAACACACACAGAGAACTTTAGCCTTCACCAGCATGTCATTGACTAACTCCTGTATCACAAAAAACACATATGCAGAAACGCACACACATCATACCCCATAATCCTTTGCTGTGCTGACTGTGCTCTTGTCTTCCTTTAAGGTCTGGCACACCTGATGATTGGCGACCAAGGTATGGCCTCCTCTTACCTCACTTCCTGTTGTCCTCTGCTATACCATCATCCCCTACCTCCTCACCCCCACACTCACAATTCCCTGTATCCCTCCCCCACTTCATCACCACCTGGCGCGGGAGGAAGTTGTCTCTCTAGGCACTGAACTAAGGTCAGTTTTTTTCTGTAATTGAGTTTCTTTTCATTTTAAATGATCCCATTTAGTCTCATCTGAAATTTCAGTTTTAATTTAAACTGAAATGGATGACTTGGGCTTTTTCAATAGAACAATTAAATGTGAAATATGGCTTTAAA
Organism: Trachinotus anak; assembly: GCF_046630095.1. Taxonomy (NCBI): domain Eukaryota; kingdom Metazoa; phylum Chordata; class Actinopteri; order Carangiformes; family Carangidae; genus Trachinotus; species Trachinotus anak. The sequence goes on along the minus strand of NW_027273876.1, from coordinate 6,935,105 downwards.
AATCATTTTTTGGTCTAATTTTTGAGGAGAGTGATGAGCCTGAGAGATACTTCTGCTGGGATATATACTATAATCATGGCCGCTGATGTGGGAGGGGGATAATGGGAGGGAGTAGATGGCTGTAGCTTGATGGCACTAAACTGGGTTAGACTTGGCAGGGCTCCAGGTCATGGAAATGGAGCTAAGGGCCGACTGACCGACTGACTCCATGGATGGTTTGATTTGGTCTTTATTCTTCCACCTCATCTCATTTTCTCTCACCTGTATTCATTAGTTTGATTGAGGGGACGGGAGCATTGTGTGTGTGTGTGTGCGCACAGTGTGTCCATATCTGTGCATATGTGCTTTTACATCAGAATTTGAATCAGTGACTGTGGCAGTCCATGGCTTTTCATCGGCTTCCAGCATGTCTCGCTCTGCCGTCGCTCGTCCTCACTTCGGCTCCTGCTCATACTTTGGCGAGCGCATGTGATTCTGAACAGATGTTCCTGCAGTGTATGAAAGCAATGCTGTTATACCGCAACCCCCAAGTTGTCAAGTGTTTTTGAACACAGCTGAAAAAAAACAAGTGCCAGTGCTTTGCCTTTTGAAAATTGTTCACTGATGAACAAAACTCACATTGCTACCCCCGTCCACTTTGCCCCCTTTCTCCTTTTTTCTTTCCCTTTCCTGTTCTCCTTCTCACTGCTTGGAACACCGCCCTCTGTGAATTTAGGAAAACTCAGAGGTACCCCCCCTGTTTTTTTTGTTTTTTTTTATGTGTAAGGCTAATGGGCTGTCCTGGTTGGTTATGAAGTTGAATGCATTGACAGGCTCTTGTATGTATGCTAATGAAAACCAATCTAGAGCCGTTCGGCTTCAAGTCTTATTTGTGGTTGCCGTTAAACTGGAATGTTTCATTTTTGGTAAGGTAAGCTGCTGATGCATGTGTGTGCGAGCGTGTTCATACTCAAGCGCGTGTGCATGCGTACGAATGAATAGGAGCTCTGGCCTATGGTGCTCTTGAAAATCTGAAGGTAGGTGCCGCTCGATTGGTTGTCTCTGCATGACGCTGATGAATACACTGATTGGCCCACATGAAGACAGGCCTGACTGTGACAGGCTGATCTGCGTCTATTGTGCTCTTTGATTGGATGAGAGAGGACATGATGACGGCTGTCACCCATTGTGACAGGGCTGCCGTGTATTCAGTGAAATGTGCTATTTAATGAAATGTTCATCCATGCTGGTGGATAGAAATATCTTGAATAGAGCACGAACGATGTCTCCAATCTACCCATCTATCACAGTGAGACATCTCTACTCTGTCAACTATATTTCTATCTGAGCATTATTTCTGTTTTGATTGCTAAGTAAGCTCCTAGTGCTCAAGTTTCTGCCCTAAAATGTCTGCCATGAATCATCCAGGTGGCAGTGAAAATTTAATTGCTTCATCTGGCTTATGCTTAGCATTTTAAATCACCTACTTAAGGACCGACATGTATTAACATATGTTTCCAGCATTATTACACAATGCATTTGGTGTATTTGTGTATAGTGGATGCCCTCACTACTACGGATGTTTGGATTGTGATAGGCGGAAAGTAGAACTGTGGCCGATGTTTTTCTTTTTTCTTCTTTTTAAACCTTTGAAGTCTCTTTCAGAAACTGTACACATGAAAAGCTGTGTGTGTGTTTGTGTGAGTGTGTTTTTGCTCAGCATACTGAGATGTAAAGGCTGTCAAATGGTGCAGACGAAGCCTAGCTTAGGTTAGCTCAGCGTAAAGAGGCTTTTTGAGGAGCCCGCAAAGCTGAAATGAGTTTCTTTGAGGGGGCGGATGGGTGTGGGGAGGGGTGTCTTAGAAAGATATATGGCATGTGTGTCTGCTTGTGTGTGTGCGTGTGCTGGAGAAATTGAGAAAAAGAGACCGTGCCTGTGAGAGGGGAGCTAAAGGAATGAATGATAGAAGGAGCAGAGAGGGAAAGAGGGAAGCGAGGGAGAGATAAAGTGAGTCGTCTTCTCTCCTGTGATGTAGAGCAACTGCCTGTATCTGCAAAGGGACAGCGGTGCTCCTGTCTGCCCTCCCAGCCCAGTCATTCTCGAAGGGACATCAGCCCTGATGGGGAACCGTGGACCTTTCCCCTCCTCCATAAAACACAGCTATCATTCTCTCTGGAAGAGATACCCACAGATCACTAATCACTTTGAGTGGGTGAAAATGCACGAATTGTGGAGGGAAGAAAGAAAAGAAGAAGCCAAATTGGATTTTCATAAGTATCGAGCAGCCAAAGGAAGAGGGGGAAATGGATTTTTTTTTTTTTTTTTTGAAAAGTATTGAGCAGCAATAATCTGGATGGAAAATGTGCTTAAAGCCAAGTAGCAGATTTTGCCCTTTCTCTTCTCTCTGTCTGGCCAAGAATAGACCGTGAAGGGTTCTGGGTGAATGAATGATTGTAGGTTCTGAATAGGATTGAGGAATGGCACTTGAACATAATTGGCAGCAATGATTTTTTATGATATTTATTTATTTATTTATTTCATCTTTGGGGCGGGTTGTCGGGTTAATAGTGGTTGTTTGCCTGCATGTTCAAGTGTTCTCAATATCAATCCAGCAATCTGTGCACAGCTTAGACAAGTGGTCAGCCTCGCTTGAAGTGACCTTTACACATGCGCGGACGTGAATGGGCGGACAAACACACACACACATACACACACACACACACACACACACACACACACACAAACACAGTCACACTCACACAATAACCTTTAGAGAATGCCCGCTGAGTAGGTGAGTGAGTGTGTGTTCAGTGTAAATATGCATGAGTAAGGCTGCCTGCACATATTCTTCACGGTCAGTGGATGAAAAGAGAACGAGGTGTGTGTCTGTATGTTTGTGTGTGTGTGTGCGTGTGTCTTGTGTGACTTGCATGAGTGTGTGTTCAGGGGAGGTGGATTGTGAGTCATCACTTGTGACTCATAAAGCGTCGGCAATCAAAGCGGCTCATTTTAACACATTGTCTTATGGCAAAAAAACACAGATGGACGCACGCTTCACTCAGGCACAGGCTACACACACACATACACACACACACATGCTCAGTGTCAGACTCTTTGGATTTCTCTTTAAATTGTCTCTTTTGTTTTTGTCCCTCCACCTCGCTTGTAATCTCCCGGACATACACATGTGCACACTTTTCTCACAACACACAAACATACACACACACACACACACACAGCGGACGAGCTCCGTGCTGATTCCACCATATGTGGTGTTGGGAGTGGTAGCAGATGCCAAGACAAGAGGAACCAGTCAGTATCAGCAAAGTACAGCATGTCTCCTACCTCTTACTCATCACCATCAAACAGTCCTAATAATAAATCACACAAGCACTGATTATTCTTTAATAAAATACATGCACTGAAACTAAATTAATGAAGCAGATTTTTGTTGTTTTAATTATCCTTTAAGAACTTTACAGCTTATCTTACACAATTCAGTCAGTTGATCTGAAAATGAATCAACAATCGTAATAATTGATAATAACAATTGTATAGATTGTGTTACTTATTAAGCAAAAACACCAAAGACAGTCACTGATTCCAGCCTTTTTTTAAATATCATTTAAGGAGGCAGGTAATGATTATTTTTATTATCAAATAATCTGTAGATTTTTTCTTGATCAAGTGATCCAGCGATTAGTTGTTTTGTCTATTAGATGTCAGAAAATATATATTAAAAAAGCCTGTTATAATTTCCTACAGCCTAAGCTGATGACCTCCAAAATATTCAATTTACTATCATGTACAATATGACAAAGAAAAGCATCAATTATCAAATTGTCAAAATTGTTTCAAATTAATTGTCTGTCGATGGACTAATTGATTGATCAGTTATATTGCAACTCTGATATTATTGTAAATAAAATGTCCTTTGGTTTTGGCCTGTTGGTCTGTTGTTGGTAATTTGAAGACACCAAATTTAGCTCTGGCAACTTGTGATGGGCATTTTTCACTAAGAATAAACCATTAATCAATTAATTGAAAAATAAGAAGACAAATGAATCAACAGTGAAAATATAGGAGTCGTAGAAACCTAGGATGGAAGTTGCCTTTGTGCTTTGTGTTGAATCAACTGTCCCTGTAGTATCACATCATTTACTGAGTGTAGAAATGTTAGAATCACCAAATATTTTTCTTTCATATCACCCAAACTTTACTTGCTTGTAAAATCTGCAAAAGCATTTCAGGCTTGAAGTAAACACTCTAACATAATGTATATTTGTTAATAAAAGATATTTGTCAGACACACATTAGCCACTGTGGTTTGACATAATTTAGTAAGACGGGCAAGTGAGCAGCACCCAACTCGAGGTGAGAGAAAGCCGCTTGGTGTTAAGTGTCAAGTGTCTTGTGATTGGCTGCCTGCCTGAGTGACTGGCATGAATTTGGATCCTGATGGCCACATCTTGAGCTGTGAAAAAAAAAGTTGTGCCCCCTTTGGCCATCAGCAGTGATAAAGAAACTGCAGCAAAGTTTTTATTGCAAAATGTACAATTTTCCTAGATATACCCTCTCAACTAATGGGGCTAATTCAGCCTTTGCTCTCTGCTACCAGCACCCATTACAGTACTGTACTACAATGCTCATTAATGCTTAACACCCGTGCAGTTCTTGTAATGAAAGTCACAGCACCACATACAGAGCTCTACCCCCACATTATCAAGGAGATACACAGTTACCGAATTCACCATGGGAAATGTGTAGCAATCCCAGTGGTAAATGTATACATTTGCTGGTAATTGTATGCAATTACCATCCTGTTAGCAAGTATACACATTAACATTTTTGCACATTCACTGCAACGCTAATAGGGAACACACAAAGCCAATGCACCCTGTTATCGCCCAAAAATAAAGACATCAAACGGACTTCCCATTTACAGAGGATGAAGGGGAAAGATAGAGCAGAGGCTGGCTGCGGGAGTGTGAGGGAGGGCGGGAGGAGGGGTGGGTGGGATAGGGTAAAAGAGTGTAGAAAAGTGATGGTGAGGAAAGATAGGAGCGCATTCAGAGAGTGGGAAAAGAGAGGTGGAAAGAGAAGGTCGGACACGTTGGGGGGAGACAGGAGGGGAGATAAGACTGCAGCGACTCTCAGCAGGAACGCTGCATCTCTCCTTGGGCTCCCCGACTTGACACAGTCTCGCATCAGCCAGGATGGTATTCATCACTGATGCAGATATGTCATCAAACACCGGCATATGCACACACAAACACACACACACACACACACACACACACACACACACACACACACACACACACTCCCTAAACAGGCTAGTCGCTGCTTCAATTGTCTATTACCTGTTCTAGCAATTTCCATTGTGTCTGGGTGGGTGCTGAGGGTAGTGGCCCAATTGGCGATTCACTCCAGTACTCCATCTGGCATTTGAAGTTCATTTCTTTGCTGTTTGCCAAGACAAGAACAAACACATGAGCAAGTGTACACACACTCACACTCACAGGCATGCACATGCACACACAAACACTCATTTACTTCTGGTACTTGTCTGGCATAACTACAACAACTGAAATAGCCACTGATTTCATTAAAAACCCATTACATTACCTTTATGAAAAGAGGCCTTTATGCTCTTGTTATTTGTTAACAACCTGCTGTAAGAGGGTTTCATTAGGTGTGTGTATGTGTGTGTGTGTGCGTGTGTGTGTGTGCGTGCGTGTGAGTGTGCAGGTGCAGGATGTGTGTGTTCCTGCATGTATGCAAGTCCGAGCATCATCATTTGTCTGTGTAGGTATATTTAAAGTTATGGCTTCAAAAGGGTTTGGCTGCCCATTTGCACAAATACACATTTTTCCAGTGTGCGTGCTTTTCAGTGCTCTATGGCCTCCTATGTGCATATGTTCCATGATGCATGTATGTGTGTTTGTGTGCATGCCTGAGCGGGTGTATGTGTGTCTAAGAGGGATGAAACCGACTCTGATCTTATCTAGCTTAAGACAAATACGCTGTTCTGCCTGCAGACATTGTCATGGAAACAAGCCGGTTTCCCTGGGTACCAGAGAGAAGGCCAAATTCAAGCTACAGACAGAGAGAGTGAGAGAGATGAGCACAGATAAAAGAAACAAAAGGGACATGAAATAAAAGATTGAATATAATGGCAGGAAGTGTGCTTGTCATTGTATTCTCAAAATGAAATACAAAGCAATAACAATATATGATGTTATTTAGTCATGTTCTATCTGTGTCTCAAGGAAATTCACTTTGAAGTTTAATGTAAAAAAAAAAGACTATATTTGCTTTGTTTGTCATTCAAATCATGATAGACTCTGGAAACTGTGATGGACATTTCTCACTATTTTATGTCACGTTATAGATCACACAGTCCTTATTAGTACTGACTTTTCAGTACAGACTAATGTGTTGATTCTTTTGATTTTTTCGACCATTTTTTAAAATTACTTTATTGGAACTGCAATGATTAGTCGATTGGTGAGTCATCACTATGAGTTATTATTCATTTTTCAAATAAAAAAGCTCAAAATGTGTTGGTTCCATCTTCTCAAAAGATGCTTTTCATCATCTTAACATTGTAGTCTGTTTTGGGTTTGTCAGACAAAACAAGACATTTGTTGACATCACCTTGGGCTTGAGAAATCGTGACAATTATTTAATTAAACGAGAAAATAATTTGCAGATTAATTGATTCTTTAAAAAATAACCGTTAAATTCAGCCCTACAGTCAATAAATTGTTTGATCTATAATGTGACTATAATGGGATGTTTCTGCACTAGTTTTACTTTTGGGACAGCAACAGACAGCCAGTGTCACATTTTTTACACTCTCTCGTATATCTGATGTTGGGAATGAATACCTTCAATTTAAGAACAACAACAACAAAAAGAGGAATAAGAGCTTAACGTTGCAGACAACCAATCTGTCACTTGTATCCTGACAGTAATATCCTCCTCTACAGTATTGCTCCCTTGGCTGTGATGTGATAGCCCAATCGGTTTCGAAGCCAGATGCTGTATATCACTGAATAGAGATGGAAACAGCAGTCGTATCCTCTGGTGAACTTGACTGTATGGATTTTCACACTTTAAGTTAATATGGAGGCTATGCATATATTAGCATGCATTTACATATATTTCCTACACTGGTCATCTATCTGTATACTGTATGAGTATATAGTTAATCCACCTGTCTCTTATTAAGGAGGGATGCCTTCATGCAGGATGTTTGAGTTTATGCTGTGTGTGTGTGTGTGTGTATGTGTGTGTGTGTGTGTGTGTGTGTGTGTGTGTGTGTGTGTGGACAGTCTGAGAGAGGCTGATAGCAGAACTGCATGGTGGGCTAAAAACGAGGTGCAGGGGAATTGCAGTGTGCTATCTCCAGAATGACAGGGCTGCCATGATTGAGGCTTGCTACACTAGGATTTAGATACACCAGCATTTTTCTTTCTTTCCGTTCTCTCTAGCCATCCATCCCTTGCTCTCTGCCACTCCCCTTCCTTGTCTCTCTTTCTATCCCTCAACCTCTTTCTCTCCTCTCACTCTTCCATTTTGTGTCCCCCATCTCAATGAGTCTCTCCATCTTCCCCTTTTCATTCCTTCTTTCGTATTCCCCCTGTGCATCTTTCCCTTTTTCTCTATCCTGCTTCTTTTCCACCCTGCTCCCTCTATCAGGTGCTGTATAATGTAGGCTCCCCTGATGTGCTCCCAGCCTCCATCCGCCATTTTGATTCAGTACAGCTGTCCATGATAATGTACTGTTCACTCAATCACTCTTTCTCTCTCTCGCCCTCCTTCTCCATTTCTCTTCCTGTCTCCCTCTCTCCCTGAAACATGCACAAGCACATTCATATTTGCCGTAGCCCCTGCAACACAGGGTTGCCATGGAAATGACAAATTAGTGTGTGAAATGTTGAGGAGGAGACCCATGAGAAGAGACAAAGCCATATGAGACAAACACTTGCCATATGCACACAAACACACAGTGAAATCCAAGTGATGTGTGTTTGATCGTTGGAGGGGCGGTACAGTTGCAGCTGGTCCCAGCAGCAACCATCAGATCAGTTATTCACTCTCCCTCCCTGCTGCCTCCCCACAGAATGCTTTATTCATTAGAGTAGTAGTTTAATGATAGCCTTCAAGGTCTAATGCCAATCACCCTCCATCTTTACATTTTTTTCTATTCCCACTCCTCCTATAGCCTTCATATTTCATTCCTTACTCTTTGCTTTAATAGTTAATTGCGTATTTTCCTGGTTATTTTTGACACATTTAACTACCTCCCTGCCTTCCATTTTTCCTCTCCTCTCCTCTCTCCTTTCATTTCCTTTTCTTTCCTTCCCTTCCCTTTCCTTCCCTTCAGTAACTTAAGTTAATCCAAGTCCCAATGAGATCAAGATCTGTTTTTGAAGGGAGAGCTTAGAAATTTAAATTTTCAATCAGATAAAGCTGCAACAGAAGAGTATTATACAATTTAAGATCAGCATCAGTTAAACTGTTTTTCGACCAGTCAATTAATTGTTTTGCATATAAAGTGTCACAAAATAATGAAAAAATGGCCAGAATCAAAGAAGCTATCTTTGGATTGCCTGTTTTGTCCAACTAAATTCATGAGATATTCAATTTACAATTATATAAAACTGAGAAAAGTAGTAAATCCTTTGAACTGACAGATGTTTTGCATTTTTACTTGAGAAATTACTTAAACAGTCAGTTGATTATTAAGATTGATGCAAATTGATTTTCTGTCAAAGGACTAATCAGTTAATCAGACAATCTGTCCAGTGCTACAACAATCAAATGTCAACATAAAATGATATAAACATTCACAAAACTAATAGAATCTCCAAAGGAAATTGAATAATCTAACTTGAGAGATTTCTATTCTTTCTATTCCTCTCATTTAAGTTTTTCTCCGTCCCTCAGTGTATTCCTCCGCTCTCCTGCTCGCTTGCTTTGATCGACAGTGCTCTCCACAGGATGAAGTGTGACATGTGGTGTGTATGTCAGTGTCTGTCTCACTGTTTACTCTGAGCTAATACTGACTCACTCCATTTATCTGAGCTACAACAGATCCACTCCAACTTGCCCACTCGAGAGCGTGCGCGTTTCTGTGTGCGCGTGTGTTTTAGGCGTGTCCACGTGCACATACGACACATGTTCGTCACTGTGCTTGTGTCAACCCGATGCATTTCCCTGCCTTATTTGGGTGTGTGTGTGTGTGCGTGTGTGTGCCTGTTGTGCGTGTGATGTAATAGAACAAGGAGCGAGTGTTTGTGGGCCAGAGCTTCCAGATCGATGCAGAGATGCTTTATGTGCTCCTGTCTGGTCTAATGACATGTCTGTAAATTAGCAACAGAATGGTGGAGCACCACACTGAAGCCTAATGGCACCTCTGTAAATTACTGCTAGAATGCTGTTGGACGGCTGCGTGTGTTCTCATTGTGAACAACTCACACTCCCCCCCCCCCCCCCCTCCTCCTCACTCTGACACCTCATCTACATTTGTCTACGTGTCTGCATGTGTGTTTCAGTGTGTATGCAGCGATTGTGTTCGCCGTTCTTTCTCTGTATATGTGTGTGTTCTTGTGTGTGTTTCCCTCCTCCTCCTCACTCTCGCTCCTCTCAGTAAAGACTAGCCCGAGGCCCCGAGTTGGTAATAGCTTTTCTGACAGCAATACACCAATATTTACAGAGACCAGCACCCACCCACACCCCCGCACATTTCATGCGCTCATAAAAAGCATATACTTGTCACACATACACATTCATATGCTTGAATACAAAGTTGCAAACATTTTTTTTTCCTTTTGAGGTATGCACACACACACACACACACACTCATAATTAACATGCTGGGAGGGAAGGAATCATACACCAGGGAGAACTCACACATGCTGGCAAACAACGTGTTGTTTCTCACTCATATATTGGCATTCACACTTAGGGATTTTTTTCATGCAACAGAGTGAAAGAAAGACAATTTGCCACAATTGCTCTTTGAATTGTGGTATATTCTCACTTTTTCTTTCTCATTATTCTTCCTGAGTTATATTCACTCAAGTGTGGCCGATTCCATTTCAACACTCCTCTCACTACCTTAATAACCTATTACACTTCAGTCTGTTCATTACGTGGCAATACCCCCCTTCCCTTCCCTTCCCTTCCCCTCCTCTCCAGTGTTTCCTCCTCACCAAGTGTCTCTCTTGCTCCAGCCTGACCTAGTGTGTGTTAAATTCCCCTCCGTTCTCCTCATTATCGTGAACTACAAGATGGTGGTTATGCCACAGGCTGCACAGAGCAGGGGGAGAAAAAAAAAAGAGGCCAGCGAGATGTGTGGAGAGGAATGGTGGAGGTGTGAGAGATATAGGGACGGTGGCGGGGAGAACGCTGGAGCGGATGCAGGGGAAGGGTGAAGCTTCGAGGGGGAGGGGGGGGGGATGGGTGTGAAGGAGGCAGATAATGTCGCCCTTGCTTGTGTGTGCCAGCACAATAGTATGATCATTTTTTGCACGCAGATGTGTGTAGGTGTGCATATTTGTTCCTCTGCTGGCTTGCGTATATGGCTGAGCACTTGTATGTGAGTAGGTGTGAGAGAGTAGATAACAGAGTGTGAGCTTAAGGATGATGGATTGCAAAACCTTGGTCTCGTGTCCTTGGGGGTCACTAAGGATGTGCAAGGTAAGTTGCTATTGGCTGTCTGCCTGTTATTCTGAATTCTAATTGGCCAAAAACCTGCCTGCTTTGGCTGCCATGTTTCTTACAGGCTGCTGTTCTCCATCTTCATTATCAGCTTTTTCCATCCTTCTCAAAACCTTTCTAACCTTTACTTCCACCACACATACATATGCAGACACACATTCTGGCTTTTGACGAACATCATGAAATGAGCCATGTTGTCAAACAAGACCACATCACTTCAGAGTGCCAGCACAGCTGTTCTCTCAAAAGAGAGGATGGCAGGTTTCGTAACGAGTTTGGAATGGTACAGACTCACGACTGTCTCGCTCACATCCACACTGTTTAATCTCCAACCCACATGAGTGATCAAAGCTTGTTTACACACCACTCCATGGTACGATTAGAGGTATGGAAGGAAGTGTCTCTTCCAAGTGCTGGCATCAGTGAGGCTTTGCTTGACAATAACAACATTTTCAGCATCTTCAACAATATGTTCTGTACTACACATCTGAATCAAATTTAACCAGGTCCAGCTGAGCTTTGTTTTACTTGGCTTGCTCCGATGAACACCCACCATTTTATCATCCTTGAACATATTGTGAAGAGCAGTGTAGGAAGAAGCGCTATAGCTTGGATATTGTACTAATCATGATAATGTTCAACAGGAGTGTAATGGTTTCATCACTTCTTTCTTCTGTCCTCCTCTTCCACCTCTCTCTTTCTCTCCCAGCTCGCGAGGAGTTCGTTGCCACCTTCAAGGGCTCTGAGTATTTCTGCTATGACCTGTCGCCCAACCCCATCCAGTCAAGCAGCGATGAAATCACACTCTCCTTCAAGACACTGCAGCGCAACGGCCTGATGCTGCATACCGGCAAGTCAGCCGACTATGTCAACCTGGCACTGAAGAACGGTGCCGTGTCACTTGTCATCAACCTCGGCTCTGGGGCCTTTGAGGCCTTGGTGGAGCCCGTCAACGGCAAGTTCAACGACAACGCCTGGCACGACGTCAAGGTCACCCGCAACCTGAGACAGGTAACCAGACTACAGGAGATGGACGAGTGAGCGACCGAGCAGGAGGAGAGGAGATATAAAATAAGTCACAATATTGATTAAGGTTGGAGAGGATTTTAAGGGTTATAGGGAGGGACAAAAAGGCAAGAGGTAGATTATTGAATGGATGTAAGCATGTTTGGATTTCGGTTAGTGATGAAGTGATTAAACATAGAAAATTGAGAAGAATTGAAACCATTTTGATTAATCCTTTAAGACATTCACCAAGCAAAAAGGCCAAACTTTTCAGTTTCTCAAATGTGAGGATATGCTGCTTTTGTGTGTTTCATAGTATTGTAAATTGAATATCTTTGGGGTTTTTTTTGACTGTTGATTGGACCAAGTAAGAATTTTGAAGACATCACATTGAGCCCTGGGAAATTGTGGTCATCGGTTTTATGTCCTGACATTTTATAGATTAAATGGTGAATAAATGAGTTTGAGAGGTAATTGACAGATACTTTAAAATTTTAAATAATTGTTATTTGTAAAACTCATTTCAGTTCATTATTCAATAGCTTAAATGTGTATTTGAGTCATATGGTGAACCACAGTGGCTGCTGCAGATGTTCCAGCTGAAAAGACTATAGTCCACAGCAAGAAACTAATCAATGAAAAAGCTACGGTCAGTGGTCTGTTGTCCAACTGCAGTGACGCTGTGGTAGGAAGAAAATACCTGAGGTTTTGGTCTTAGTTTACAGTGGGTTAACCACCAGACCAGCACTGCTTTCAGCTCTAGGTGAGTGCTTTTTCAATTGTGTGTGTGTGTGTGTGGGTGTGGGTGTGTGTGTGTGTATAAGCGTAAGTGAGTGAGTGTGTGAGTGAATGAGTGAGAGAGCGAGAGAGTTAACTAAAGAACACTGAGGGTCACTTGCACTCAGGTGCTTGTCACCCACCTGTGGCCTGCCTCTGCCGTTTGCCTGTTTGTACTACTAACTTGACTACTAACTTTACTAACCTGCTAGTGAAACTAACCACCATCCATGGAATGATTCATTCTACTAACCTAACCTGTGCCCTTCTCCTAGCGAAACCACTCCAACCAACCTACTAACCTCACCAGAGGCCTTCTAGCTTTCCTTTTTTTGTTCCCGAAGTTGTTCTGTTCACAGTTTTTTGCTTTCCTTTCTCCCCCTCTTCTACAAAGCACTCAGGCATTGGACACGCTATGGTAAACAAACTCCATTGTTCGGTAGATATCATTCTAATTGTTTCTTAGTTTGGGTTTGCCCCGTGTCTATTTCCTTTTGAACCATAGACATCAAAAATAAACCAATAAAAGGATAAATGCGGTTGGTAATCTTTGACGCTTAAAAAGCCCCCGCCCCCTCTTCCTCGCCAACCACTTTTTTTCTTTAAATCCCTTCCCCTGTTTCTCTAATGTTTTTTTCACTACATCATCCTCTGTGACTGACATGTAGGCGTGTACTGATTGGCTCATCCCTCACCTGCACGCAAATGGCGAGCCCTCCCCTTCCTGCATGGCGTGACTCAGAAACCCTTCCCCTCTCTGATTGGTCCGTAAAATGGATAGAGAGGTTCCTCCTGCCCCTCTTTTTTTTTCTTCTTTTGATTTTTTTCTCCGCCACTCTGCCACTGCATGTCGCCCATTGTGCTATGATTCATTCTGTTCCTCTGTTGTCGTTTTTTAATCTACTGTGTCCTCTTTGCCAAAGGCTGCATGCAGAGAGAGGAACAGGCTGCATGTTTATATATTTATGTGAGTGTGTGTGTGTGTGTATGTGTGTGTGTGTGGAATGAGCCATAACCCATCTAACACCTGTGCGTGTGTGTACATCAATTTATGTGTGTTCGTCCGTGTGTCATTTCATTCAGACTCGCTGATCTAACAAACCCCCCAGACCACAAACTAACCAACTAACACCATCATCACAACTCACCCTAACAACACAATAACATAACATCATCACAACTACTAACAACATTGAAATCATTAACCCTAACCTCAGTAACCCCACACAGCTTGGCCTGACACCAGTAACACCACTGTGGCTGCTAGCAATGCAACTACTAACAACTACTAACAAGTAAATAGTACTAACACCTACTGTGTAGCACGATGAAGCCTGTGGATACTTTACTAACACCTGCCTGGCTGGGCAAGTTTGCCTGGCAATGATAAGCACCATCAGTGCGAGCAAACTTATTGTAGTGGGAAAGTAAAGAGCTCACAACCTTTATGAGCAGCTGAACATGGACATTAATGAACTGTAGAATATCAAGGTGATAACATACCACTAACTGTGATTTACGTGTGACAGAGTTGGCTATGTGTGCTAGCTAAAAGCCCCTGTACAGTCTCTTATGCAGCAGAATGGGCTGGCTAATTTACAACAACACCAGTGCTGGTGTCACTATAGGTGGAGCATAAGGAAAGTTGTTGTTAGTGTATGGGGAATAAATCAAACTGAATCTTCTACCTTAAAGGTAAAGCAGCTCAGAGTCTGTGGCAGAGAAATAAAGAGCAAAACTTTTAATGTAAAGGTCGAATTATTGTATATAGAGGATGGGGCCAGTCTTTTAATGCAACACTGCACAAATCCTGTTGGTTTAGTTTGTTTTGTAAAGCCATTATATTGCAGTGACAGGATAATAGACTGGATTTGAAATCTGGGTGTGGAGAGTCATAAACCACCAATGGTGGCCCTGAAGCTTTGGGTAACAGTAAATCTTTATTAATCACACACAGGATCTAGTTGTCATCCTGTACAGCTGCTGCTGACAGGCAGAAGGAGGCAGACCACGTAGTGATTCTGAGTATACAAATAGTAGATGGAGCTACAGAGTATATTACTAACTGTAGGCTGAGGGACTGAGAGGCATTTAGCAGTGGATAGCAACATATTCCACATGCCAGTAATACTCGCAAAGTCATGAGGCAGCACTACTCATTTACACTACGCAGTTAGCACTAATCCAATCACACCAAATCAAAGTCCCAACAGAACAACTGGCCAACTCCCAAAACCAATCAGGCCTTTTCCCCACCAGAATGCATACACATTGGTTACCAGAGTAATGGGGGCTAATTTGGCTGGTCAGCGCCTAGCTAGCGCTAAGCGCTGCCTTTGGTGTGAGTATATAGCGTGTCCTTTCCCTGTGCTTTGTTGTGTAGGTGACCATCTCTGTGGACGGCATCCTGACCACCACGGGCTACACCCAGGAGGACTACACCATGCTGGGCTCTGACGACTTCTTCTACGTGGGAGGGAGCCCCAGCACCGCTGACCTGCCTGGTTCTCCAGTCAGCAATAACTTCATGGGCTGTCTCAAAGAGGTGGGATGCATGTATATGTGTATGCGTATATGTGTATATGCCAGCGCATAGAAAACATATTTGATGTACTCATACTTGAGCTAGGTGATATAATTGAGAAAATACCATAATATAAATTGTATTGATTTACAGTATATTGTGATATGACAAATGTATGGAAAGTCACATATGAAATAATTACAATGAAATAAGTGAAATAACTACGTCAGTAACTAATTTTGCTAGGTTTTAACTACTGTCTGACCAGAATTATTAATTTAGACAGAATAAGCCACTGATGTAATCTTCACATGATAATTTCTACACAATATGATTCCACTGAGGGTTGATGTATGATAATATTTAATTATTGCACAGCCCAGTTCATATACTTATGCTGCACAGATTTCTGTATCCTCTCAAGTTTTAAGAAACACCAATCTTCCCCTTTTTCACACTTTCTTTCTCTCTTCCTCCCTTATTCTCTCTCCCTTTCTGTCATGCATCACGCAAACATTTTACACACATTATTTTATAAAGCGCACACATACACTGAAATACTTCCATTTGGCAGACTCCCACAAACAGTCCCAGACACACACACACACCCTCCCCAGCATCAGAGAGAATCAGTGATGAGTGTCGTTGAGGGAGTAGATACAGCACTAAGCACTAACATGCTAATTAGCTACGCCACAGAGACGCTCCATCTATCTGCTGTGCTTGAAATGGGCCACAACACTGCAACAACAAAAACTCACATGACACACTGATGAGAACACACTAATACATATGCATGTACACGTTAACACAATCTTTGCATGTATACACTGCAGGAGTGCACGAATATACCCACTAAAACACACACAGACAGAAATAGTCAGACACAAATAAACCTACATATGCATACACAGCACTTGACACAACAAGACTTCCAAATACACTCTCACATCCATTATATACATCCCCTGTCTAAGTCTCAATTTCATTCAGACAGACTCACACAGAGGCATAAACAAACAACCAAACAAGCCGACAGATGATGTGCCAAACAGAGAGCTATCTGTATCAGTGGTGAATGCGCTCTGTGTTGCTTCATTAAGACTGATGGTGTTTAAACGAGGCTGCCTCTGTCAAAGTGAACCCTCCGCTGGCACATTTACATATTTAATACGATGATATGATAATCCGTGTGAGCAAATTAAGATGTATGCAGTGAATCACGCGCATGAGCGATCACAGCTGTAACAATTTTGTGCATTTTATGCCACGCTCCTCCACGCACACACCCACACACCAGCACCATTTTGCACACTTGCACACACTTACTTATCATATACAAGAATCACCCTCATTGCACTACGCACACACACACACACACACAAACAGACATAAAAGCACACAATATACAGAAAATTAAAAACAGGTGAAAAATCAATGCAGAAGAGAATTTTTTTTTATTGTTGCAGAGTTGCTCATAGGTCATAGAAAGAGGTCTGGATTAATAAAGCAGAGTCTGTGTGTGCTCGTCCCTCTTGACATCAAAATGCTCAGCACAAGCACGCTCTTTACACTCTTTACACTGCTCAGTCAGAGAGCGTACTGTGTCAGGGAAAGGAAAGAGAAACAGAAAAAGCAAGAAGAGAGAAAAAGTAAAAGCGATCATGCAAGTGGCAGGGACAAATGGGAGTTATCAAAAGCTGAGGCTGGAGTGGCTTGCTGGTCTTAAGGTTGTCACTTTCTTATAAAAATACCAGAACACTTAAATAAAAAACTGTTTTCTGCATTAAAAGATGAATGGATGTTTGGTCATATTTAAAATATCTATTTTCCTCCTCATCTCTTCTCTTCTCCTTTTGTGACTTCTGAATAGTTCAAACAATATTATTCTTTTTGCTTATTGTAGTAAAATGCTGAGTTTAATTAAAAATAATGACAATAATCCAATTCTGTGTCACACCAGAAATATTTGAAAGGAATCCAAGGAGGGGGTACACAAGTGAAGAAAAGGTTTTTAACCTAAAAGTGAATTCATGTTTTATTCTTTCCTCCTCAATCCCCTCCCCTGAAGGTGGTGTACAAGAATAATGATGTTCGGTTGGAGCTGTCTAGACTGGCTAAACAGGGAGACCCAAAGATGAGGGTATGCACTTTCAACTTGAACCATCCTCATGTACATGTAAAACAGACACTGTTTTGTATTGCAACCCTCTGTCGGACCCTGTGAGACTTGTACTGTAGGGATTTGGTTTTACTTCAGTCCCAGACAACAAAAGAACCATTTTGGTCTTGATATTCACAGGAGTATCACAGCCCAAATTTTCAAATGCTAGAACCCTTAATCGTTTGATTTTGCCTCCATCTTCTCCAGGTAAGTGGGGTGGTGTCCTTTAAGTGTGAGAGTGTGGCCACGCTGGACCCCGTGACCTTTGACACCCCAGAGTCTTATGTGGCACTGAGCAAGTGGGCAGCGAAGAAGGCAGGATCCATTTCGTTCGACTTCAGGACCACAGAGCCCAACGGGTTGATGCTTTTCAGCCATGGCAAACCCAGACAGCAGCAACGCAAGGACCCACGCACACCACCCACAGTCAAGGTAAAAAATATAACGTATATTAAAAACAGATTTCGACCAACTTTAATTCTTCCAATAGCTGTTGAGATATTTCACTAAAAAACAAAAATATGAACCTTATGTTATTGCTAGAGGAAAAGTCAGAGGATCACTTAAGTCTTTAGGCTTCACCTTATAGGGACCATAAATTGTTGCATAAAAATTTCATGGTAATTCATCCAATAGTCACGAAGATATTTCAGTCTGAACCAAACAGATGGCATAGTTATCCCTAACAGAAGAAATGTCAAAGTTGGTTTCCAGAAATTAGGCCTTTAATGGCCTTTAGTGTATTCAGCACCACTGGATTCTTGACTGTCTCTGAAAAATTGGCTTTATTCACCAGAATCATGACTCTAAGAAAGGTAGAAATCCCTGCTCCAAGATGGCCATCATGTTCACATTTTCTGGCGAATTGGAAAACATGTTTTCTGCTCCTTGTAGGTTAGAAAAATGTGTAGGTTAACTAATCCTCACTAAAATTAAATGACATTGCAGACGGAACCTGATTACAAATGGTTAGACTGGAGCCCAATCACTTTATTATAACTTGCAGCTATAATTTGCATTTTTATTGCAAGCCATCAATGTCCCTGCTTTTTACAGAATACTGATGTTGTGTGTGTGTTTGACTTACAGGTGGATTTCTTTGCCATTGAGATGCTTGATGGACACCTGTACCTGCTGCTGGACATGGGCTCGGGAACCACCAAGACCAAGGCCATCGACAGGAAGGTCAACGATGGAGAATGGTATCATGTGGACTTTCAGAGGGACGGACGCTCAGGTACGCTCACAGCTCTCAGCTCTGACGCTAACCTTGACCACAAAGGTTGATAAGGAGGAGGTGGATGATAATGAGCCTAGCAAGGCCATTTGGCTGCCATCTGTCTGCTGTCTGTATGTAATTTAAATTGGGGTTATTGAACTTGACTTTAGGGGTGCTGTATACACCACTTTTAACAGAATCAATATACAGTAGCACTGTCACATTTATTATAATATGTGGTTATAATTACCATAACACCGAGACTATAATTAAAGCAATTGTGGCTTATTTCTCATTTTACTGGTAGTGCTGTTAATGTTTTTCAAAGTTATTGCCACATTTGTCATAAATCCCAGCTTCCTGCCACAAATACTGTTGATAGATACATAAAGCCTTTTGTGGTCTTTCATGAATATTACATCCTTTTCTTGCCTGTATTTTGTGCCAGTCCTTTGAACACCAACCATGCTTCATTTACAGCACAGGGTTTTTAATGTTTTTCAGCCCAGTACCAGTATAGTTTTAATTTACATGTCAGTGTCAATTACAGTCTAGAAACCCTCAGTGGAGGCTGCCTGTCTCCTCAGCAGGGGTCTTGTTTGTTTACTGTAGCTGTACTAATGTCTAAAAATAATTGTATTAATGATTTATTGTTGATAAAATGTTCAACATAGCACTTTTAAACCAGCACAGCTCCAAGGTACTAAATCATGATTAAAGCCTGTGCAGTTTGGGATTTCCACTGCTCCTGATTATCACGGTGATGAGCGGTGGCGATGATGATGAGGAGTGCTAAGAGAGGGGGACGGATGATGATGATGACAAAGATGATGATGATGGTGGTCATCATGGTGGTGGTGGTGGTGGTGATGACAGTGATGATTGTGATGAGGATGTTCACAGTGAAGGTCACGATGATTACTGAAGTTGTTTTGATGTCGCTGGTTTCTTTATCCTAGGGACCATCTCTGTGAACAGTGTAAGAACAGCGTACACGGCTCCAGGAGACAGCGAGATTCTTGACCTGGATGACACCTTGTACCTCGGAGGACTACCTGAGGACCGTGCTGGACTGATCTTCCCTACGGAGGTTTGTGTTGACATTTCGTGTCTACTGTACGACATACTAAGGTTGCAACAGTCTATTAATCAATTGACAGAAAATCAAATGAATTATTTCCCAAGCACAAATGTTTGATTGAATTTGATTGTTCCAGCTTCTCAAATGGTAGAATCTGCTGCTTTTCATGGTCTTACATTACAGTAAATTAAATTACATCACAGTAAATTAGATATCTTTGGTCCAAAAACAACAAGAAATTTTCAAATGTAGAACATTGTGAGAAGTGTTCAGTCAGGAAACAAGGGCAGAGAGTGGGGTAGGACATGCAGCAAAGTTCCCACGGTCAGGAATTGAACCGTGGATGTTGCGCTTATGTGTATGTGCCTTAACCACCAGGCCACTGGATGCCCCCACGTCACGGTTTTAGCCATTTTCTTGCAACAGTATGCACGTTAGTTTGATGGTGTGGCTCTCACAAGCTCTTCCTGGCAGAGCCTGAGATGCATCATGTTATATTAAAATGAACACACGTTAACAAACAAGGAAAATTCACATGCGACAAACACCTAATGCAAGAACAGGCTGGACTGAAAGCAGCCGTCAGGCAGAAGGCAGCGGTATAAAAGAGAGGATGCAGAGCTCAGTGTTGTTGTAAGCAGACTGAATAAGAGCTAAATGTTTACATGGATTGTGTATATTGAGAGATAAACATGGTTAGACACTGAATGAAACATGTGACTATAAAATGACCTCCATAAATTGACTGCCTGTCTGAGCTACCATGAGGCTCAATTTTTTAGTGTGTTTATAGACCAATTGATTAATTGTTTAATTAATATTTTTTTATCTTTGTTTCTTGCATGGTGGGATTTTACAAGCCAATTAGTAATTGTTTCTTTTTCATTATTGATAACAAACATGACGAGCACGGTTCAAGAGTAAAGCTGCAACAATTAATATGTTTTCATTATCGACTGTCAAGAATTATAATTGATTAATTCTTTAAGTCATTTTTCTAGCAGAAATGCCAAATGTTAGTCTTAAATGTTAGAATTTGCTGCTTGTCTTCATCTTACATTATTGTAAAGTGAATATATTTGGTGTTTGGACTGTTTATTGGACAAAACAAGGTTTTACCTTGTGTTCTAGGATATTGTGCATATCATTTTCCATTGTTTTCTCCATAATAAAATAATATTTAGTTGCAGTTCAAGAGTAATATATCTTGTGGAGTTTTGTGGCTACAACAGTTCCACTGAAATACAAAATACATAAAATAAAAGAGGTGAAATGTAAATTTAGAATACAATATACATCATGTATCCTGGGTGAACAGATGAGCACCAGCTTTTTAAAGAAGACCATGATATGTGGACTAAAGCTTGGAATAGGCAGTGAGTGATTTTATAGCCATTCTACACGACAGCCTGGACCTAAATTCAGATCAAAGCACTAACTTTTGGTTTTCAAATTAAAAAACGTGAAACAAATTTTAAAGCAATGAAGTAAATAATCTTAAAAAATGAATTTAAGCTTAATTGAAGCACCTGAGCCAAAAATAACTGGTAGAGATGGTGATTACCTGTGTAGAAAAAATGTACTTACAACACTTAGTTTATCACCAAACACTGCAAAATGCTGACATATACTGTATGTTCAATGAGACCACTTAACACTGGTGATTTCCTCCTCAGGTGTGGACAGCGCTGTTGAACTATGGTTACGTGGGCTGCATCAGAGACTTATTTGTGGACGGGCAGAGCAAAGACATCCGGCGGCTGGCCGAGTCCCAGAGGGCGGTGGGGGTGAAGCCCTCGTGCTCTAGAGAGCCACCTAAACAGTGTCTGTCCAACCCCTGCCAGCACAACGGCATCTGCAGGGAGGGCTGGAACCGCTACGTCTGCGACTGCTCTGGGACGGGCTACCTGGGACGCTCCTGTGAGAGAGGTGAGAATGACAGGGTCAGAGGTTGGAGAGAAAGAGGACGAGAATAACACTTCAACTGGAGTATTAGCAGCTTGTACAATAATTAGCATAAGCACTGAGGCCACATTTTCTCAATAGAGATGAGAAAGCTGGCTGATTACTGTCACTAAACAGCAACGTTTTTGTGAAAATTAGTGATATGCCACAGTGCAAAATACAGTCATAATGACAGTTTTGTCATTTTCTTTTTTGGCGTGAGAACATTGAGTAATGCCAAAGGGATGAGTGACAGAAGACAGATGGTATGCGGTGGAAAGTCTGACATTTTAAATTCAGAAGTAACTCCATCAACCTCTGAAAATATATTATGATCATCAGTTATATTGAGTAATAAAATCTTTATTCATTATACCTTTAAGTTATGCTTTTTTTTTTTTCTTTTAAGTGCCCATCCTAACATATTACAATTTAATAGTGCTTACTCTGTGCACTAAAAACGTAACCTCATGAAGATTTATGGAATATAAAAAATGTAACTAAACTATTAGTTGAATATAAAACTTCCAAATTTAGTTTAGGTAGGTTTGACCGTCCACTTTAGGTAGGTTTGACCCTGGTGATGGAGAATAGGAAAGTGAAAAGGCAAAGAGGATGGTAGGAAGGTAGTAGGTAGAGGTGGAAATAGAAAATAAGGATGGGGAAAGAATGAGCCTGTTTGCTCAACAACAAAAAATAATAATAGTGCTGGTTGTCTATCTTAAGGCTGTATCTTTTTTCATGTAAAATTAAACATTTTCTGTGTGTGAGAGTAGTAAGATGGAGGCAAGGAGAGGAGAGAAGCTACAGAGGTGAAAGAGAAGAGGTGGGAGGAAGCAGATCTGCAGACAGGACTATTGGTGCTGCTGTGGATGTAGAGACTGGGAATCAATGGGAGAGGAAATGTGCAGAGAGCAGGGAGCAGGAGCTGTGACAGAGGAAGGTGGAACCACCGGGCTGGAACCGCCATATGACAGCAGGTGAGGAGATGAGGAGGAATGGGAGACGAGAGTAGAAAATCTGACAAAGAGAAAGCTACGAGAAAAGGTTTGAATTCAGGCCGAGGGAGAAATGGAAAGTAGGGAAGATTGGCAGAGAGACTGATACAGGCCTGTTGAAAGAAGTGAGATGGAGTCAGACAAGGAAAAGAGAAGAAATATTGTTTGTGCCACAGCTGCTGACGCGTCTCAAGTGATGTTTGTACTATCATCTAATAGGAGATATACACATACACACACATATACACACACACATACACTTTCTGACATTGTTGATATGAAGATGTTTTATTTCGGAGGACAAACATCCGCAGTGCATGTTTATCATAGCAATGCACTCTCTCTATCCTTCTCTTAGCTTTGTCTTCCTCTCAATATCTTTCTTCATCCCTCTATGTGCATTGAGGGGTCACTAACTGGTGGTTCAGTGGATTAAAGGAAGCACAGATGGAGAAGCAGATGGAGAGAGTGATTGGCCATGTTTACGCCTTCTACCTGCGGTTTCTCCCTCCCTTTTTTTCCTTCCTCACTCTTTCACTCTCTCCTTTGTTCCCCCTCACCACATTCGGGCTCCAGGATGAATTTTTATTTCATTAAGAGTAGTTACACACATATTCCTAAGTCATTCTCAGTGTTTTTTCTTAATGTCCTGTTTTCTCTATGGAAGTCTTTTAGTGTCATCATAAGGTTTACGTTTCCATTTTCAAAAGAGCAGATCCTATACTCATTTAAAATTTATTTTTCAAATGCAAGTTTGAAAAAAACTATATTTTCCATTCCATCACTTAATACTAATATTAATAACCTTAAATATTTCTAAATCCTTTAACCAAAGTTATTACTGTTTTTTTTTTTTAAAGAGACAAATGATAAAAGATAAAAATCTTTATGCAGAGTCAAAATTTTGATGATAGTATGTTAGCATTTGGTCAACACAGTTATGAGTCAAAAGTATGTAGTCAAAATATGGACTTGCTAAATCAGAATAATGAGAAAGTTAATCAAAATGATCACATATTAAGTTAGAAATAAGTTAGAAATAAGAAAATTATGAGACAGAAAGTAAAAATTTCAGTTTTCAGGCAAAATTATGAACTTATTCAAAATTATGGCTTATTTAAATTATGACATAAGTCACAAGTGCTAGATGAGATGTTAGAACTTTTATGTAATAAATAAAAAGAGTTATTAAATAGTAATGCATCAAAACAACCATGTAATTCGCTTAAGCCCACACACTGGCGGTGACTCAATAACGTGTCGACATGTATCAAAATATGCCATAGTCTAATTCCCAGCATCTGTCAACTGTTTAGAAATTTTTATCATGCTCACTCTACGAATTGTTAAATCCCAGTTAGCACACCTGAACAGAAAAGTTTGGTAATTATTTCTATTAATGACTTTTGCGTTTCAGTGAAGCTAAAGCCTGTTTTTTCCCCTCTCTGCCACAAACCTCCACTGTTGTCAAAACTATTAAAAACACATCAGTGAGCCACACTGTTGCAACAGTTTCCTTCATTACCATGAACATGAGCACTGTAGTTAATTTTGAGCCAATCCCACATAGCGTCCTGCTGCCATAAATACTCATTAGTGCACCAAGTCTCCAACAAATGCACCATCTCTCCTGGTTAAGTAATAATCAGTAAAAATAACAGTGCCCAGCTGTTTTAGGAAATTACTGAGACCTTTTTAAAAATTAAACTTTATATTTGTGACCCATTTTTTAAGATTTATGTCTTCAGGGGCGCCTCGGTGGCTTACCTGGTAGAGTACGTACCACTAAGGCTTAGTCCTTACTGCAGCGGCCCAGGGTTCGAGTGTGTCCTGCGGCCCTTTGCTGCATGTCACCCCCCCTCTCTCTCCACAACTTTCCTGTCTCTCTCTCACTGTACTTATAAAAAATAAAGGCCTAAAAAGGCAGAAAAAAGAATTGAAAGATTTATGTCTTCAGAAGGAACCAGTGGGCTTTGGTATGAGTGCCACAGGCAGGGTGGGGATGTTAGAAAGTATTGATAAATGAGCTAACACATTGTTGGTTTCAGTCTTTTGATGGGATCAATAATATAGAATATCACTAGCCTTATTCTATAACTACTTACTCTGCTCATATGGTGCATGTGTCGTGTGCTACAGGCTTCAAATGACGCGACCACCAGTGCGTGTTGCACTTCAGTCAATCCTTTTTTTCTTTTCATGGCAGGAATGGTCCTCCATACTTTCCTCCTCTCTAACCCTCCCTCCTCTATCTGTCTGGTAGTGAGTCAGGTGCTATGGTGAGGAAAATTTAGTCAGCTGTCTCCCTTATCAGAGATGTGTGCACGTGTGTGTGTGTGTGTGTGTGTTCAAGTGTGCTTGGGTGAGTGTGTGTGTGGCTGTTAGTTATGTTATCTGTGATATAACAGGCCAACCACCTTCTTTTTTCCTCAAGTTAATGAGGGTTCATTTGCATTTTAGCCAAGAGGTTTTCTCCCCCCCACCCCCACCCCCACGCTCCTTTCTCTCTGTCTTGCTCTGTCCCTATTTTCTCTCCCCCTGCTCTCACTTTACTAAACCCTCCTCTGTTCACACTTAAATTCACTCACTTATTCTGACATGCACGCACACAGACACACATACACACACTATCTCTCTCTTTCCCTCCTTCTCAGCTCATCAGTATTCATGAGGCCTCCCTCTCTTCCTGTTCTCTTGTTTTTGCCTTGGCTCCAAACGTCTCCCACGGAAACAGGGAGAGCGAAAGGGAGAGAGAGCGAAGGAGGAGTGGAGTGGAGAGATATAAGAAGAAGCGAAGGAGGAAGAGAGGGGGAGATAAAGACACAGAGACGTGGAGAGTGTGTTTGGCTGTGTATGTAATTGGCCAATAAAAAACAGGGTCCTCAGAGGTAAACAGTTTAGTGGTCGGGGATTGGCCCCAGCAGGTAGCAGGGAGAGAAGATTATGAATATGTAAATGAGTATGCAAAAGACATTAAAGCGGGATCACCTGAGCTTGTTACATTATGACTCCAGGGTCTGGGATGTCAGCGACGGTGGCTAACACACTCACCGCCATGCATTCTGATTTAACTGGATAATAGGGCCAGCCAACCAGCTGCGGCTATTTTTACACCCTCTTTTGTAAGGCAGAGGCAGTGATGATGAATTAGGGGTGGAAAGTGATGGGGTAATTTTGTTGGGAGCAGGTTTTGAGTTTCAACATGACGTGGCGGGGGAACAAGGGAGTTTAGCCACGCAATATATTTTATTATGTATAAAGCTGGCTCACTCAACGTCAAATTGCCTTTGTCTCCTCCCACCTTGTGTGTTTTCTCCTTGTCAATCATCTTGTCTCTTTTTTTTATGTTTTTTTCCGTTTCTACCCACCATGCTCTCCTCCACTATCATCTCTGTCTTCCTCCGCCTGCCTTTCACTTCTTCCCCTCTTCTATCATTCTCTCCTTGTCTGTCTGTCTCTGTGCATCTTGTACAGATGCAACTATCCTGTCTTACGACGGCAGCAAGTTTATGAAGGTGCAGTTGCCTGTGGCGATGCACACTGAGGCGGAGGACGTCTCGCTACGCTTTCGCTCCCAGCGGGCGTATGGCGTTCTCATGGCAACCACATCCCGTAACTCGGCAGACACCCTTCGACTGGAGCTGGATGGGGGCCGTGTCCGACTAACTGTCAACCTAGGTACACAAATGCACACAAACATGTAGCTTCTCAAACATTATTTTAATTACCTGTCAGGGGAATGCAGCTGATACTGGCCTCTTGGCTGTTTCTTGCATAGGAATGTTGATTATTAATATGTTGTCCCTGTAAAATAAACTCTTCCTGATAATCCTGCTGCACTGTTTATACTCAGTATAAAGTATCAACACACTGGTTTCACAGGCTTTTGGTGATCATTTTTAGCATTTGAAATGACATCATAGTATATATATATATAACTTATCTTTGAATGCACACACACACTCAAACATACACAATCGAAGGTTAGTGGTATTGTTTTTGTGTTGAACAGAGGGTCAAGCCTCAAGCTGCATTCTCTGCTCACTCCCAGTGGACCTGTGCATCCCTAACACCTGCAACTATCAACACAAAGACTCACAAACTGCACAAACACACACAGATAGTATACTCCACACATAACTGCAGGATAATCCCTCAACTTTTTTTACATTTCTCCTTCTCGTTTCAACACATTTTCATTTTCACTCTTTCACAGTCGCACACTTGCACATAAATGTACATTCACATAATAATACACACATACACTTACAGAGGGGTGCATGTGTTGGTCTCTGGTTGTCTGCAGCCACGTCTTTTCTGTGGTTGACGCCACACGACACACCAAGGCATCATGGCTTAAAAAAAAAAATAATAATAATTATAATGATAATACAGGGGCTGAATCTTCCAACAGTTTGCGAAGATTTATGCTCTGGATGGGTGACAAAAATTATGGGATGTGTTCGATGTCATCAGACAAACTGACACACATGACCCATCTCAGTCTCCTGGTGCTTTTGATTGGTGACTGAAACTGTCGCCCAGGCCAGAGCAGCCAGTGAGCACACTGCTCATGCTGGGACACACAGCTCTCCTTAACATGTCACTGTGAAGATCCACCAATCATTCTCAGATTTAGCTCTTTATTGGCTAAAAATCAAAGTCACAGAAACTCACACTGTTGTAAGAAAATATACTGTCCAGCTTGAGGTCCTGTGACGAAGGAGAGTTTGTGCTTTCTCAGCAGTGTGTGTGTGTGCATGTTTGTATATATATATGAGTGCAGGGTGTGTCAATGTGTGCGTCCCCAGGGCGTGGAGAGTATGTGTATGTGTGCAGCATTAACCCTCTGCTCTGCTCTCCCTCCAGACTGTATCAGGATAAACTGTACAGCCAGTAAGTGATCCTCCATCTCACCTAACCCCTCCCCCTTCCTCTTCCTTCTCAGTATGTGTGTGTGTGTGCGCGCGCGGTAGTGTGTATGTGTTTTCGTTAATGTGTCTGTCCGACTATTTCTCACTCTCTTTCTTGTCAGTTCATCTGATCATAATCCCTCATTCAACATATCTTTGCACCATGTGTCTGTGTGCATATATGTGTGTGTGAGTGTGTGTGTTCAACAGGGGAGGCACACATATGCGTGTTAGTGTCTGCATGTTCAGCTACACCACAGGAGTGGTGTGATTTTTGCTGAGGGCCAGGGTTTTCCATGTCGGCCATTTTAACAAAGAGGGATAGACGGAAGAGAGGACGGTGGGGGTTGATGGAAGGAGAAAAAAAAGAAAGAGAGGAAGAAGGAGGATAAAATAAGTCAGAGTATGAGGCGTTCAGGTAAATCTGGTGTGTTTAGAAGTGTGAGCTATAGAGGCACAGAGTGGTAGCTGGTGGATGAATGCAACTCAGAGCTGCAAGCTAATTACTTCTCCTTCATGCCAGAGACAAAAGACGTGTTATCCTTCTGCTTTTCTCTGTCGCACCTTCTTTCCAAACGTCTGTCTGGTTGCTTTCTTTGTTTGCTTGCTGTTTCTCTCTAAACTGTACATGGGGGATTTTTGGGCAGTGTTTCATACAGTGTGTTTAGTGTGTGTTTGTGAGTGGCTTTGCATTCTGTATTCTTTTCATCGCCCATCTGTGTCTGTATTTTCTGGGTGTGTTTTCCTGTGTGAAAGTGTGTGTGTGTGTGTGTGTGTGTTTGTGTTCATGCTGCTGTGAGTGGAGCTGAATCCCTGATGAAGTTTAATTCCCTCACGTGGAGTTTCTCTCTATCACGACCACAGAGAAAGCGAGAGAGAGGGGGAGAGAGACGAATGCTCTGTGACGGCAAAGAGGTGGTGAAATGGACGACTGCAGTTGCCATAGAAACCCTACTAGCCACACAGTGCCGTTGCTATCCCGCATGTCTGTTGGCCAATTTTAGACCAGTTGTCTCAATGAACATTTCAGTAGGCAGCCACTTTTCTGGCACACCGTGTGCATACAATAAATTATACATCTGATATTCGAAGGGGAAGAAAAAATTTATTTAACAGCCAGGCGCCACTGAAATAGTCCACTCAGCAGTCAAATAAAAGCCTCGGCATGGGAGAGATTTGAGGCTTATCCAGCAGAAAAGCCATTTGTTATTTGGAGCTAATGAAATATGAAACGCTTTTTGTCATTTTGTTTTCATTATCCTGCTTTTATAATCTCCAGTAGCTTATGCCATTTGATTTGAATTGCAACAAACAGTCCCTCTTGTCTTTCTCTTTGAATTGTCTTGGCTTATTGTTGGTTTAGTGGCACAGAGTGCTGATTGTCTGCTGACCGCTAGTAGCTCAACATTAAACCTCAACTCAAAGCTCACCATGCTGCTGAACGCACTGTTAGCACTGACCTAAAATATGGTACGTGTGTGTGTGCGTTTGTGTTTGTGTGCCTCTCCCTGTTCCCAGGTTGACACAGATCACTGCCTCACTTTCACATCAGTCTGCTCATTCTTTGAATATTCGGTTACATATGCACAAACACACACACTCCTAAACTCACACATACATACACATATTCTCTCCTTCACTCAGTGCTAGGCAGTGATCCATGGTAACAGGATGAGATGCTCATGCCCAGAGCACAGCTGAGTCTCCTCAGGGGAACCCTGTGTCCTCTCTGAATGCACAACACACTCTTTTAGTGTTGAAAACACCCCCCCCCCACACACACACACACACACATACACACAGAGCCATATCCATTTTGATTGAATTCTCATAATTAATTATGCTTGCGTGTCTGTCTGCCTGTATGTCTCTCACCTTCTTTTCCTCTTTACCTGTGTGTGTGTGTGTGTGTGTGTGTGTGGGTTTGTGTATGTGCTGCCTGCCTGCCTGCATGAGTGATGTAGACATGCTTGACATTTTCTGCAGCAAAATCTGTTCGGGTCAGTTTACCTCTCACCTCCCCCGTCATTACCTCCTATAGGTCACCGTAAGCAGACTCACTCACTCTCCTCGAGCCAACAGGGCTCGGAGGAGGAAGGGCAGTGTGTGTATGTGTGTTGCGAGTTGGTAGGCGTTGTGTTCAACGTTGGTGGGGTGCTTGTAGAGCGTGGGAGGAAGGGGACACTGAGGTCTTGGAACAGTCAGTCTGTCAAATGTGTGCAGTCACCTATGTGAAGATATGAGCTGGTAGATGGACGGAGAGAGAGACATCATGAGAGGACAGCTCAGCTTCTTTCATTCTGCTGCACATCAGCACCTTGGAGAGCTCTCTGATCTTCCTCTGTGTGTCTAGTGCCACCATGAGGTGGACTGCCGTATTGCGCACTTGTGGAAAATTAAAAGGTTTTGCATCCAGGCACACAGGCTAATATGTTAGGTGTGCGGGGGAGATAGGATTGAGGGGCGGTGTAGACGTCAAGTGGGTGCAAATGTGCTATCTGTGCATGTGTGGGTAATGTGGGTGATCTGTCCACAGGTGGATTGTCTCAGCGTGGGCCAGTTGTGACTCACAGTCTCCATCTTAGGCACCAATGGCATCCATTTATGTAAATCTTTCTGTCTGTGTCACATCATCTGTCTCGCTGTCTTATCTGCAAAGAGACTTGTCTGTCTATCTGTGGAGAGAATGTCTTGACAGAGAAGTGTTTGTCTCCCCAGGATATGTGTGGTTCCTCCTTCCCTCTGCTATTTCCCTCCATTTCCTCACTCTCTGTCCTTAAAATTTAATTCAACCTGCCTGGCTCTCTGCTTCTCCTCCTTCCTCTGGTTCTCTGTCTCTGTCACTCTACACTCTATCTCCTCCTCCTCCTCTCTCTATCTGTCTCTCTCCACCTCTCTGTGCATATGTTAATGGTGCTCTGGGCTATGTGTAGGTAAAGGCCCAGAGACCATCTTTGCGGGGTCGGGCCTAAATGATAATACGTGGCACACGGTGAGGGTAGTCCGGCGTGGCAAGAGCCTCAAACTCACCGTGGATGACCTGCAGCCTGTTGAAGGTAACCACAGCAGCCTAACTTAAAGCTTTGCACCATAAATGACACAGTTCACTCTACACAGCTCTTGACGGTGTCTAGACCTCTGCTTGTGTTCACTGATTCTTTTTTAATGATAAATTTGCTGGTTGATTCTTTTTTGAGTTAGACCAACATCTGTACATGTGTAAGTGAAAATAATCAATCTGAATAAGAGTTGAGATAACAGTTAGGATTAGTATTTGGTTTAGGATTGAACAGTTCCACTTGAAACCCAACTTTCCGTAGCCCTCACTTTTGAAGTTTACCCCCGCCACCAGGTCAGATGGCGGGCGACCACACCCAGCTGGAGTTCCACAATGTGGAGACGGGTATTGTGACAGAGAAGCGCTTCATACCTGCCGTGCCCTCCAATTTCATCGGCCACCTTCAGGGCCTGACGTTGAATGGCATGCCCTACATCGACCTGTGCAAGAACGGCGACATCGACTACTGCGAGCTCAATGCTGTTATTGGCTATAAGAGCATCGTGGCTGACCCCGTCACCTTCCGCTCGCGCTCCAGTTTCGTCACGCTGCCCACGCTGCAGGCCTACTACTCCATGCATCTCTTCATGCAGTTCAAGACAACGTCCCCTGACGGCCTTATTCTCTACAACAGGGGAGACGGCAATGACTTCATAGTGATAGAGCTGGTTAAAGGGTGAGCTGGACAATGCAGTGTGTGGTGTTGTCATGTGGTGTTGCATGAGTCAGTACGATGTCTTTACATTACATTTTATAAAACCAATATATAAACAAGAAAAGAGAATCAATATGTAAATTTTTTCCATGAATATGTGTTTGTGGTAATATCTGTCCTGAGGACATTCATGTGCATTTCCAATTTTGCTATTTTTACTGGGATTTATAGTTAAAATTGCCCTTGATGAACAAAAAAGATTCTTGACTGTAAGGCTTAAATAAAAAAATATAAAATGCACAAGTCAAGCAACTCTTTTTCTGTTCTTATAATTATGCTTCTACAAGACAGATTATAATGCCCTGAAGTGAATGACCCTGTGTTGTTCTTCATCATGAATACAATTAAGTTCCCTTTTCTCTTCTCACTTGTTAAACTGCCTCCGCTCTCCTTTCCTTTTTCACTCTCTAGCTACCTACACTACATTTCAGACCTGGGGAATGGGGCACACCTGATCAAGGGCAACTCTAACAGTCCTCTAAATGACAATCACTGGCACAATGTGCACATATCCCGAGACACAAACAATCTCCACACAGTCAAGATTGACACCAAAGTCACCACGCAGACCACCATGGGAGCCAAGAACCTTGACCTAAAGGGTATGTGCAAAAGTACAAGAAGTGATACCTCAGTTAGGGTAGCTTATACAGGGGATAGGGATTCACATTCCTGATATTACCTACAAGATTTGTAAACATTCAGTTCACAATATCTACTTAAAATGCTTCATAGAAGGCTGCATGAATTTTCTATATTAATGAGAGCTTGATGATGAGATTTATACCGCTGTCGTGTCTGTATAATAAATACCAGCAGCTCTAAAGCTCATTAATTAACACATTATATCTTGTCTGCTGAATCTGTACAAAAAGAGAAATGCAAAAATTTAAATTTCCTGTTTGTGGGGGTGGGGTGGGGGGTCCAGACTATTTCTTGGTCAGTGAGCTTTAGAGTTGCTGGAAGGTGGATTTTGTGACCTTTGTGCAGAGCCAGACTGGCAGTGTTTGCCTGTTTCCAGTCTTTTCACTACCTAAGCTAACTGTCTACATATTTCTGACCAGTCAGTAGGAAAATGAATGTGCAATATTTTACATAATTGGTTCATTATTTGTAATTTATCCAGCAAAACTGCCAATAATTTTTACTGCTTTAAAAATGGGACATTGAACTCATAGAACTTGGAGATTTTTCTACTATTTTTTAACCTTTTATAAACAAAATCAATAGATAGATCAATCAGTAATAAAAATATACAGATGATGAAGATAAAGCAGTGTGACTGGGTAATGAAGCTGCCATTCATCATGTTGCTCCTCAACAGGTGATCTGTACATTGGGGGCGTCTCCAAAGAGATGTACCGAGACCTACCTAAGCTGGTCCACTCCCGTGAGGGTTTCCAGGGTTGCCTAGCAACAGTCGATCTAAATGGCCGGCTCCCTGACCTTTTGGCTGATGCCTTGGCAACCATGGGACAAGTGGAGAGAGGCTGTGAAGGTGAGGTGCAAACACACAATAAAATAGTCCAGTAGATCTGTCCAGGTCCCGTGTCCTTACTGCTTTTTCTTTCAGTTTTCATTTAACTCATACTCTCTGTTTTTAGGATAACCCACTAACCCAGCTCTTTCTCTATTAGATGTAAATTTGACTCTCTTTCTTCTCATCTCCTTCTCAATCTTTCTGCACATTGTGGTTTCTCTCTCTGTTCCACTCTTTCAGCAGTTCACAGGCATCTTTGCGCATTGACTAACCATCTAACTTAATTTGCTTGTTTGCTTTTTTGTTTGGCTGACAAAAGTTACATTGATGAAAGCTGACTTGCAAGGTATATCGCTTTGTGTGAGCATGTGAGACACGTGTGTAAGGGTGGGAAACTGTGTGTGTGAGTGTGTGAGTGTATGTGAGCGTGTCTGTGTATGTATGCGTGTGTTAAAACTACCCAGTGGTGTCCGGTGTTGTGTGGATCCCAGTGATCCAGAGTCAAAGGTCAAAGGTGACCTGTCCTCTCCTAGCCACCATAGTGACTTCATCACAGTAGTAACATCACCACCGCTTGACTTGAGTTGACCACAGCTCCACCACCCGGGTTGTTTAGCAGCATGCTCTCTAACCCCTCCTACTGACTCCCATCCTAAACTTCAATACTCTGTTTGTGAATGATTTCACACCCTTTCCTCCATGCCTCGTGCTAGAAGTGCATCGAAGGAGAACCAAGTTTCAAGCTTTGACATTGTCGTCCTGTGTGGTTTTAGCACGAGGCAGGGAGAGAACAGTGACAGACTGCTGGAGAAAGAGTATTGAGATGAAGGCTTTTAAACATAACTCTGACCTCTTATGTTTAACTCCTCCTCCTGTCCTTGCCCCACTCATCTAGCCTCACCACCTGCATGCTGTCAACATTTGGCTCTATTCGCCTAGTAACACAGATTCCAGTGTAGTTTTAGTTCAGTTTCTATGGATAATCTAGTATCTTCTGTAAATGTAAAGCTAAAGAATGGGAGCCTATCCACGTTATCCTAGTCTCACAATGATTTTCTACTAATACTACTAATCAAAACACCATTCCAGCACAACAGTCTACCCAGCCATTTCAAACACCAAGGAAATACGGTCTAAAACTAACCATACTGGCCTACTATTGTGAACATACTGGGCTCCAGACAAAATCAAAAAAGTATGTCTGTTTATCTTCTCCTAACCTGTGCACCCTCCAACCCCACCACGTCTCTCACTGCAGGTCCCAGCACTACCTGTCAGGAAGACTCCTGCTCAAATCAGGGAGTGTGTTTGCAGCAGTGGGAGGGCTTCACCTGTGACTGCAGCATGACTTCGTATGCTGGGCCTCTATGCAATGACGGTGAGTCTTTGCTTTTCATTTTCTGTCTCAGACCAGAGTGGATTACAGCTCATTTCATGTTTTCATGTTGTAGACAGGTGAAAGGGGAAGATTTTCAGATATTTAAATCCAAAAAATACAAGTTTAGACTATTGTGTTTAAACTGTAGAGAACACAGCCCGTCTAACTTTAACCCTGATGTTGGAGCTGCAAGTCTAAAACTGCTGCACTTGGATAATTTGCTGTCAGTCACTGAATTAGAGTATTTTTGTGTGCATTTTGTCAGAGCCACCACGTGAGGGCACTGTCAACTGTTGATTCTGAGGTGGCACTAAAATACCACAGTACCTCTTCGATGTCTGCTTTGGCTGTTTAAATCTGATCTCTTTCTCTCTGTAATGTTTAATGCTGGCTTTAGACACTAAATTATCCTTAGATGCCTTACAAGCAAAATACGTGATGGTTTCGTAGTCACCCAATGAGTCAAGTAATTGTATGAGTTGTTGTTTGTATGAGTCAATTATTACAGTCTTCTGCAGTAATGTTAAAAGGTACTTTGGGAAATACAGATTTTTTTTCCTGCCTGTAGGAGGAACAAGCAGAATGTGGAGGACTAGTCAGCCGTGACATTTTAGAGTTTTTATTATTATTTTCCAATGTGCCCCTTGTGTATTAAACATTTAGAAAAAAGATAGGCAGAGGTACCATCTGCAGTATGGAACCTGTGATGATAGATAGCACTGTTAAGTCCATATAGACGTGCTTGCTATTAAATTTTTTATCTGTGTGGACCAGCTGGGACTACTTATATCTTTGGGCGTGACGGAGGCATGGTGGTTTACACGTGGCCCCCGAATGAACGTCCCAGCACCAGGGCAGACCGGCTCGCCCTTGGGTTCAGCACCCAACAGAAACATGCCATTCTGCTCAGGGTGGACAGTGCGTCTGGCCTGGGAGACTACCTTCAGCTGCAGATAGTAAGTACACGTGGTCATATTCAGTAGGCTGAAGAAAATTTTTATTTTTCATTCTTTATGATTTAAGTTATTTATACATGTTGTTTGTCCAAATGTGCATAATTTATTCCTTTATTTAACCATGAAGTCTCTTGAGATACATTGGGTCTGTCCTCGTAGCCACTCTTTAGGTTAGGGAGTTGTGAAAGTTCACGTGCCACCAGGTAGTAGGCAACTGTGTCCCACATCTTAAAAAAGCCATCAGCCAGCACAGTGACCCCACACTCAATGCACACTCATCATGATAAACTCACTTCAAAGTGAGCGATAGTTCAAAATTCACCAGAAGTCGAGTGGTTTCCAGGAATTCAAAAATAAAGAAGTTGAAGTTTAGGACCTGTTGAATTCAGCTGTGAGTAATATGATTGACATCTAGGCAAAAAATCAATTTTTCTTGATGAGACTGACAGGAATAATATTGCATTATATGTCATTAAAATGATATTTAATATCATATACTTTTATAGAAGTAAAGAGTATACTCTTTAACAAATATATTCCTTCCTTAAAAATGTTATCAGACAAAACATGTATAAAAAACATCATGTTATGTCCCTTTCATGTACAGTACATAACTTAATTACTGCACTCAGCTCTTGAATGTGTGTTTGTTAGTCATCTGGAGGAAACCATAATAATACAGTATTTAATTGATCCTTCTTACAGTATTTGTTCATCATGAGGAAATGAAACAAAACCAAGAAAGAACCTGAGCTCCATTAAGCCATGTATTTGTATTTTTGTAAGTAACAGGATGTGGGCATGACTCAGTGACCTCCATCTGGTTGATCTGTCAGCAGTTACCTGAAATACGTCTCAAAGTCTGTATTTGACGAGGACCAGGCAATATCACCTGAAATCAACGTCACAAATCAGTTATTACATTCACTTGGTAATGATTGCTAAATGATTTCTCATTAAATACATCTATGCACAAGATTCTTTCTCTCTCACAGTGGAGCTCTTATTAAGTCTTTGTGCTGGAAATATGGATTATGACTGAGTAATACATATTTAACTTATTCAGCAGCTAAGAAAACGCAAGAAATCAAGATAAAGCTATATTTATCATCTGTTGCAACTATCAAAATAATTAATATAATGGGGATGATCTGAATAACACCCTTCGGCTTCTTTTATTTCATTAATGTGGTTTACGGTTTGGTCTGACATGATTTTAATAAATGCTTGTGTGATAGACTGCTGCATCCTTACTGCTCAGGGTGAAGTTGTTAAGTAGCATAATTCATAAATAACAGGGCTAACCTTTTCTTTTGTTCAGCTCTTTCTCATCTGGAACTGCCCCCCACTGCATTTTTGCAACATTATGTTGTTATGTCTTGTTTCCCTTACAGCTGCTGGTGGAACAATCCCATCTGGGCATATGCAATAAATCAGTTACATTTTGATTTATTGCCGAGCCCAACGTTTGTCTATTTTCAAGTGTGGGTATTTGGACAGACTCATTATCTCCTTTACAAGAGACTTGAGAGCATTAAGTAGCTAATACAAAAACACACACAGTAGCACAGTGAAATAAACTGGGACGTGAGGAGATGAGCGAAATGATATCGTTGCCTTTTAAAAACAATTACATTCCTCATGAAGCATTTTCGTATGTGTCCCCCTCCTCCCCCTCCTCAGGACAAGGGCAACATTAGAGTAGTGTTTAATGTTGGCACTGACGACATCAACATCGAGGAGAGCTCCAAGTTTGTCAACGATGGGAAGTACCACATAATTCGGTTCACCCGCAGCGGAGGCAATGCAACCCTCCAACTGGACGACCTGCCGGTCATAGAGCGCTATCCCTCAGGTAGGCCCCCCGCACATAAGCCCAACCCACCCACCCACTGAGGCACTGCCGATCCTGGGGCAGAGTTAACTACACCTTAGTCCAAATCGACTCACCTGATTGATGAACCACATCAGTGTTCCTGTCAATGTTTATATTAAAACACTGAAGTTGAGAAATACAATTGCAGCTTTGTTTTATGTTATTGTGTTTGAAATGAAATATGTGTGATCTGATATGAAACATGACTTTTTAAACCATAAAATGAGATAGTTATTACAATAGCTTGTATACTAGTCAGCTATGTTATGTTAGGCCTGTTAAATAGTGTTAAAGGTAATTTATGAAAATATTCAATTCAGATGTCAGTTGTTTTTCTCACCATAAAAGAAAATAATAACAGTTGGTGCATTTTGGACAAACAATAATTTAAAAACATGTCATATTTTGAGTTAAATGTTTAACTAGAGAGAAAAAATAAGAAAAAGAAAAAGTGTATTTTGTTGAGCATAGTCTTTGTTTTTATATTTGTTGGTTTTTATATTTAAAGTGGTAATCTTAGCTAGTAGTCTTTAACACAATGAGGTCCAGGCTTTAGGTAGTTGTAGATAAAATGCTAAATGCTAGTTGTTGTGAGGTGTGTGTGAGGGTTCTTCCTGTATGTAACTCTAAACTCAGTCAGTTATATAGACAGTATGTGGCAGCTGTAACATTATTTCCCTGTGCTCTTGCAGATGTTAACCCCTGAAATGTCTCTTTAAATTAAACCCAATGAACAGAGAGTAAGAGTCCGCTCACTGGAAACATAGTGAATTCAGCACCTCTTCTCTTAGCGCATCAAGCCTACCTTAACGCAGTGACATGCTAACAATGAGCAGACCATTACTTTCTTTTCATTGCTGTTCTTTTTGTATCCAGCTCCTGTACCACGTTTGGATGTGCGTAATTACTACTGTGTTTTCATCTCTAAATTAAAGGCAACATTGATAACGAGCGCCTGGCCATCGCCAGACAGCGAATCCCCTATCGGCTCGGTCGAGTAGTTGACGATTGGCTACTCGACAAAGGTAAAAACCCTGATTAAAATTCCTTAAAACTTTGAGCTTTAAAAATACAATTTGAAGACAGTTGAATATACTTTATTGTGCACCATCAACTAACATCTAAAAATCTAAATCCATAACTAAGTATTTAAAAGTTGGGCAGCTGTAGTGTGTAATACTGTGTAAACTGTAGTGCCTGTGAACGTATCTTGTTAGTGTGTATCTGATAATATCAGGTTAAAGGGACGATGGAGAGATTTAAATGTGAATAAATCAGAAAATAGAAAAGAAGTACTGATAAAAGATGCTTTATTAAGACTGGTAAATAATTTTGTTTCTCATCAAATTGTAAACAATAAAGCATTTACTAAAGATTATATGTTGAAAAACAATTTTGTAATCAAATTAAAGTACATGCAAAGTATTGTGACATGTAAGAATTATGTAAATTTGAAATGACTAATAGAGCAATGCTTTTTGAAAAAATGTAAAAGTTTTCCTCCTAAACTTCAGCAGAGCTCCTTAAATTAGCCTCTAGTCCCTTTAACAGTGAGCAGTGCTAGAGCTTATAACCTGTGCATGCTTCATAGGGCTGTTACAACAGTTCTCTAGATCTCTGTCTCTCTGTCTGCCTGTCTGCTGCTCCTTCAAATACAATGTCGTGCCGTACAGCCATCACCATAGCAACCATCTGTCAGCCCTGTCTTCCCAGGGCCCTCTGACTCCTCTCATCTGCTGCCTCTTCCTCCTCCTCCTGTTCTTTGCCTCTTCATCCTCCTCCTCGAGTCTCTTCACCCCCCGTCCCCGTCCCCATCCCCGTCCCCTCCCCTCCTCTCCTTCTTCCCCCTCTTCTTCTCTGCTTTCTGTTCTCACTCTTATCTCTCTCAGTCTCAGCCTTCTCCACGGTTCTCCACGGCTTCGATTTGCTCTGCCATGCTTAATCTATCCCATCCTCTTACCATGGCTTGGGGGTGGTGGATTGTGTAACACTCAAACACTCTTGTGTGTGTATGTATGCACGTATGTGACCACTGGTATGTATGTGTGTGTGACTGTATTTGCGTGTGTCTGTCCACCTTTCTTCCTGGTGTGCCCGTGTGTCTTTGGCGTGTGTGTGTGTGCATGTAGGTCGCCAGCTGACCATCTTCAACAGCCAGACGACAGTGCGTGTTGGTGGAGGAGAGCAAGGTTCAGGCATGTTCCAGGGCCAGCTGTCTGGCCTCTACTACAACGGCCTCCGAATCCTGAACATGGCTGCTGAGGGGCACCCGCATATCAGAGTGGAGGGCAGCGCACGATTGGTCGGCGACATGCCGTCCTCCTCCATCACCCCGCAGTCCAGTGCTGCAGCTGGAGGCAACCGCTCTGACTCCGCCCCGTCCATAAATGACATCACAACCACCACTGCCAC
The DNA here is from genome assembly GCF_046630095.1 of Trachinotus anak. NCBI lineage: Eukaryota > Metazoa > Chordata > Actinopteri > Carangiformes > Carangidae > Trachinotus > Trachinotus anak. The sequence continues at coordinate 6,895,891 of NW_027273876.1, read as the reverse complement.
CAACCGAAAGCAGGGCGCCACACAGCAGGTCAGAGCACAGTCACAATCATTAGGTTTCTGTGACAGCTTGTTTATGGAAAACCAATTCAATCCCTGCCATGTGTGGTCATAGATCAAATGAGAGTTCAAATGTAATTCCTCAGATAATAGGAACATATATGTCCAATGCCATCATCCTTCAGTGTGACAATGAGCAATTCAAAAGAGGTAATTTGCTTTGATAAGTTTCTTTTTGAGCTCTGTAAGAGGATTAGGTAGCACACAGCCCACTAATCAGGGACTAGAGACTGGCAAGATACTGTATGTGTGTATGTGGGAGTGGGATTGTTTTAAACTCCACTCAAGGCCAAAATGTATTTATGTCACACATTTCATACACGGAGGCAATTCAAGGTGTTTTATGTAATGCAGTACAAACATTAAATAAGAAGTAGAATGTAAGACATTGCACAGTTTATATTTATGAAACCAATTTTAAGAGAAAGATAAACTGAAATAAATAAAACATAGTTCAGGATCTAATTACAAAGTGGATAATGATAAAAGCTCAAGATTCAGTTAACGGCAGAAGAAAAATGAAAAGTTTTTCTAACGTTGTTTTCCAGGCACTTTAGTCTTAATTAGTAGCAACAAGAGGAGATGACATATACCAAAGGTTACCAACCACACGGAACACTGTGATGCTCCAACATTAAAGTTTTTAACCTCAGTTTAAAGGTAAGAAAGTAGAATCAGGTCTTATGTCGTCTGGAAGTTTGTTCCAGCTCAGCTTACTGCATGTGTGCATGTATTTGAGTAATAAAGTAGTATTTTTATTTGCTGCATATTAGCAAATATGTCTAAACATAAATGCAATGACTGATCAGTGTTAGCCTATTCTCTCTACTAGCTGTTAAATAAAAAAATGTACAGGCTCATATTCGTGTCCAATTTCTGCTGCAGCACATTCACATAAATGGATCAGATGGCAAATTCTCGATTAAGTGGTCCCTTCCAACTAAATTGCAGGAGGAGAAATGTTTGTGTTAATGGAGGTTGTAATAGCTTTTCCCATAATATGCATCTAGTAAACTGATGCAAATGGGACACTACAATAGAAACAAATAACTGTTATTGAGGCATATTTAAAGTGGATGCAACTGCAGTCGATGGTAATGTCAGAGGACACATTATCAGCAGACTCTTGTGCTCTATTGTTCAGATCACTACTGAGATGTTGTCGGGCTCTTTGTGGGCGTATGTGTGTACTGCAGTTCTTCTTCTGTGTTATAAAACTGTGTCTGCCTGTCTGCCGCACTGAAAAAGATTTTTTTTTTTTCCGGTGATACAAGTTGCCATGGAGATAGTGAACCCCACTACCCACTGCTTGCTTTCTTTCTCCCATCCAGACTCCCATAGAGAATAGCTCCTCTGTGTATAAACTACCAGCTGTTTCAGACATAAATAATAGAACGCTGAGAGCTGTGAGCTAAGCCTCAGGCATCAATAATGGATATGAGAGCTGGATGGATAGCTCTGCAGAGTGACAGCGTTGTCACAGGGGGTGTTTTTCACACCTCACCTCTAAATCTCTCCCTGTTCTCTCTCTCCATGTATGTGTATGTGTTTTTAAACGAACTATTTCTGCTCTTATGCTGATGCCAGTTCTAGATCTGGGATGCAGAGTTGTGCACTGGAGTCAATATCACTGTATGAGAACTAGGTCAGACCCGCTATATGCTCAACATACTGCAGTGTGTGTGTGTGTTTGCTCGTCGGTGTGAGTCGAATCTCTCCTGCTGGCCCCCAAACTCTTTGTGTTTGTGTGTTTGTCTTATTTAAGAAGAATCTACAGCTTCTCCATTGAGGCTGCCTAGTGTTGCCTAGCAACCAACCTGGCCTTAACCAGTGCACACGTACAATGTAGAGACTAACACAAAATGCACACACACACACACACACACACACACACACACACAAACACTCAGGTGGATTGAGAATATTAAGCTTGAATTGCAGCACATTGCATCAGAGGAGGGGCAGTGAGAGATGTCGTCCAAAGGTGTTACGGGTCCAAGCAATTTATCGATTTCACGCACACACCCCAAGTTTGAGCGTGTGTTGAGATGGATCTGCCTAAGTCGCCCCATGGGTTTACTCCTACCGTCTGTACTTTGTGCAGTAAGAATGTGTTATTTTCCTCCTCCTGGAGTCCACAGTTTATAGATTTTTTTTTTCTTTTTCTTTTTTTTTTTTTTTTTTTGGTGTGTGTGTGTGTGCGTGTGTGAGAAAAAGTGGAATGGATTAATAATGCATGACAGCTGAGCGCACCAGCAAGGAGAAGAGAGGGAGAGATTGTGTGAGAGTGTGTGAATGTTTATGCTAGAGGCTGCTCTGAGTCACAGAGTTTGAGTTTGGGTTTGATGTTTAGTGCCTTGTTTGTGTGTTTTACTGTTTATGTGTATGTGTGTACCTGTGTTTGATGGGAAGACCGATAGAAGAAACCTGAGGCTCAGAGCACTGCCCGATTGGCTATCGGGAATCAGCTGACCCAGACACTTCCACAAGCCCTCAGAACATCTATCCCTTATTCGCTCCCATCCTCCCTATCTGTTTTTTTCTTGCCATTTTCGCTGCTCTCTCCATATCTTTCTCATCTTTTCCTTCCTCTTGCCTTTCTTCCTTCATCTTTCCATCCATCTTCTGGTAGATACTTTCTCCCTCCTCCCCGGCTCACTTTTCTCTCTTCCTCTCCTTTGCTCTCTCTCTCCCTCCATATCTTTCCATATTTACCCATCACCCCCCCCCCCTCTTCTCTGCCTCCCTCCCTCCCTCCCTCCCTCCCTCTCTCTGTGTGGTTGAGCTCCAGTGATAGGCTGTTAATGCAGGCAGTGTATGAGTCTATCTCACCATCTGCAGTAGTGGAGCTAGCTTCTATCCTCTCTCGTCAGGATCTCTTCATCAGCCTGCCAACTTCAGCCTGATTTTGGTGTACGCTTGTGCGTCTGTGTAGATGTTCCTAAGTAGGAATAGACCAATGGAGCATGTTTGGCTATTATAGAGCTTGTGTGTGTACGTGTGTGTGATTTCCAGTTGTGAAAGTAGCAGACAAGCTGTTGAATCTTCTGCAAGAGTGTGTGAGGACAGAGTGCAGCTACTATGTGTGAACTAGGCAGTCAGGGAGGCATGGACGGTCGTTGGCACTGTTCGGCTGCTCAGGTAGAGATTTTGCTCTTTCAGCATGCAGATATCATTCTCTTCATGCTCTCTCTCTCTCTTCCTTTCTCTTCCCTCTTGTGTCTCTGTTTCCTCCCCTTATTGTTGTGCATCTGTGTCCATCATTATGTCAGCATGCTCTATTGGTCGGAGGAGTGGAGGTTTCCTGGTCATACATCTGTTTAGCACATCCTCTATAAACTTCTGTAGCCTATTGATGTTATTTAAGTCGTGTTTAGCACGTCTCTAGTTTTTCTCGTGTTCATTGTCACCCATGTGATAGGTGGATCAATACTCCAATTGACACCTTCCTATTTGAATGGGGTGGTCAGCTGATGGGGTGATGTCACAGATCAGAGGAGGGGTCTTGTTAAATTTACTTGTCTGCTTTTTTAGTGTAAATCGGGATTCAAAACAGGTGTCTGTGGAGGGCACATAGGTGTCTGGATCAATAACCAAGCACGGTGGCTTTACATTGATTGGTGACAGATGTCAGGGGTGATGTGTTTCCTACTGGCTGATTGGTTCTTATGCTATTTGTATCCTGGCAGTGGCACAGAGGTTTATTGACTGGCTGCATTCCAGAGGCTAAGCTCACCCTAGCAGCATTTGACAGCCCAGTGGGCAGAACTGATTGGAAAGGCAGTGGAGGAAAGACAGAGTCAAGCATCAATAACTTAATATATGTTTCAGGCCAAACTAAACCACAGTAGACTTGTCAGGACCAAGACCACACCATACAAGGCCAGCACAGGCTTTTTTCAGATGAATAAACTAAATGGTTGCTTCTCTAACCTTATGTAATACGTGTCCTTGCAAAGACAACAAGGCAAAGAAATGGAGAAACAAGGATGGAGCAGCAGCTTAATGAGTTTCTGTTTGAAATACTGCCTGTAGGTTTCAGCTAAGACATCATCTACCATTTAGGACTGTGATTTGGTTCAGATTCTGTTCCGGTCTGATTGTAATCTGCCTCTAGAGCTCTTTTTTTTATAGCTCTGCCACTCTCTCCTTTCTTTTTTATTCTCTGGGTTACTAACATCTACTGCAATGCATCACAATCCAATTTTAATTTATTGCTGGCACTGAGCGCCCAGTGTGGTTAAAACACACGCACACGTGCACACACATGCAGATGCACACACACACACTCGTATCGCTCATGCCGAAGCGTCGAGGCAGGCGATGTTTAACAGTAGTTCATGAATATGCGGAGGACATTAGCACGGTGTTAAGTAAAGACCGCAGCACTTTGAAGTCCTCCTCCTCCTATCCCTTCTTATTTTCTCTCTCTCCCTCCCCAATTGTCTCCTCCAAACATTCCTTTTATCCATCAATCTGTCTTTAAACCCCCCACCCCCACCCCACACACACACACACACACACACACACACACACACACCTTCTCTCACTGGCTAGAATGGCAAATCAATGCACAGGTCCCCACTGTGGCTGCACACTCCCTTTTTTATATTCCCCATCATTTTTAACAGCCTGAACTTAGAGTTGCCATGGCAACAGGAGGAGCAGGGATGGAGCAGAAAAAGGGGGCCTCTTCCACGAAGAGGGAGCGAGACACTGAGACGGAGCAGTTGTTGAGAAATTAGTTGGCTGATTTAGGTTAGAGGTTGAATATAGGTGCGTTATTGACATGCCGCTCATGGAGAGGTGTTAAGATTTAAATTAACCATCGAGTGCCTTGCTGGAATATTTAATGAAAACTGTTTTTTTATTCTTCTTTTTAGCTTTAAGCTCCACATTCTCCAACACATATGAACACTGGCCAATATCAGATGGCGAGAGCAAAAGAGAGGAAAGCAAGGAGGTGTGGAAGATAGAAAAGCCAGAGGAGACAAAAGAGGGGGAGGGTCAAAAGAGTAGGAGATGATATCTGACTATCCTCTTGTGGTTTTAGACAAGATTCAACATTTCTCTCCTCCGGCCTCATTTCTCCTCCATTTGGTACTCCAGTTTTGGCCGTCTGCCATTGCTGGGGGCCGTAACAGGCAAAAGTGTTTGTGGCAAACTGGAAAACGAGTGGGCGAGGAATTGGTGCTGTGTGCTCACACATGTAGAAAATAAACAGAATGGGTGTGGAGCACAGGCTGTTTTTTTTATATACACATATAAATGTTTGTGTCTGTATACTGTATGTGTGTGCTTATGTTCCTAATGTTTCCGGATCCTCTTTCTCCGTAGTCGGCAGACGACCTGCTGGTGGCTTCGGCTGAGTGTCCCAGCGATGATGAAGACATTGATCCCTGTGACCCCAGTTCAGGTGAGAATCATCCATGTGTCCTCCACACCTGCTGTCGCTCGTTTTTTTTGGGGGGGGGGGGTTTCACCGCTTTGTCGCTGTTCACAATGAATATTTCATTTCCACTTAGGTTCCTGCCTCCAGGCATTCCCTAACACTCTCCATCCACTCCCCAGTCTTCGTCTCCATCCATTAGTTTGCTCACCTTTCTTCACCTTCCTTAGCCCTTGTTATTCATCTTTTCTTTTTATGTTTCTTTCCCTGTCTTTTTTCCTTTCCTTTCCTTTCCTTTCCTTTCCTTTCCTTTCCTTCACCTCATCTTTATGCAGCCCAAAGAATTCATAGGCAATTTTTTTGACAACAAACATTTAATATGGTGTCATGTATCACTGCACTGCAGCCCTCATTTCCTGAGTGTGTCATAAGTGTCAAATGTGTATAATAAAAATTGATATAATGTTCACCTGTGCTCTGGCCCTCCTCTCAACACAGTGTAATGTAATCTGTTTACACATTATGTGATAATGTGGAAACAGCTTTGGCTCTAAGCTGCAGCTCTCCCTTCCCAGCATTATGCAAAATGCACGTCAAATAATTCATCATGATAATGCATTGTAGCTTCTCGCTGCAGCTATCCACCCACCCCCTTGACATGTTATCCACATTAATAATGTATGCCATAAACCTTGACATCACATGCCTCCCCTCTCCCCTTACAGCCCGCCCTCCCCTGCCGGAGGTGAAAGTGTTCACCGGTCCATCTGAGGTGGTGCGGGAGAGCAGCAGCACCACGGGCATGGTGGTTGGCATCGTGGCAGCCGCCGCCCTCTGCATCCTCATCCTCCTCTATGCCATGTACAAGTACCGCAACCGCGACGAAGGCTCCTACCACGTGGACGAGAGCCGCAACTACATCAGCAACTCGGCCACACAGCCCAATGGCAGCGCCAAGGACAAGCCGCTGGGCATTGCCAAGATCTCCAAGAACAAGAAGAACAAAGACAAGGAGTACTACGTCTGAGGCAGAAGACGTCCGACACACAGACATATACGCATACACCTTTATATATAACGGTATATGTACATAAATAGATATATTCTCAAAAAAAAAAAAAAAAAACACACATTCACACTGACATAGACATGCCAATGTTAATGTTTACTCTCCAATAATCACACCTGCACACATGCTGGCAAGCACAAACATATACATATTCAAGCACAAACATACAGACACTAATATTTAGGCACAAACATACACACACACATACAACCACACAGACTGGCCCGAGGGCATGGACCCTTATTGTACATTATTAACCAATGAACAGAGCCTCTGAGAGAGGCTTGATTTATGAACATAAACACCATTCCAAATGATTTAAAAAGCACCAGTTCAACTCCCAGTTAAGAACCATTTCGGGGCCAGCCAGATAAAAAAGACCATTCACTCCCTTGCCACTGCAGGACCTCTCCAGTTGGACTCCAAGAGGTCAGGGAAGACTTTAAGTGAAGCAAATGGCAGACTGAGTGTGTTGAATGAGAGGCAGAGTACAAGAACAAAGATGATGTAAAAGCACCAAGACAAGCACTAAGTGTCTCTTCCAAGCTTCTTGGCCCTCCTCCCTGTTAGCAGACGGGACTCAATGAAGCACTGAGGATGCTGAAGAAACAAGCACACCAATGGTCCAAGTCTAATCCCAAGCAACAGGACAGGAAATCAGGGTGTAAACATAGAGGCAGTGAATTACGAGTGAATAGACAGAGGCAGGGCTGGTGCTGTTCACATAATGGATGTGCTGTGGTTGTTACGCTGCAGAGCTGTTGTTTTATGGCGACCTGTAAATCACGAAGGTGGAATCAGCGGAAAACTGAGAGATATTTCCCTGGACAGGATACTTGAGACTTCAGATGCTACCTACAGACACCAGTCATGCAGGACTGTGGTGTCATACACACTTACATACAACACACAAGCACACACACTAAAATGTAAACAATCTACACATGCAGACATACACGTACCTGCAATGCTAAAGACCCACCATATCTTCATAACTGACTCTGAAGACTATTCAAGAAGACAATGGTGAAAATGACAAAGACCCTTATGATAATTGTTATGGCAATGATAATGATGAATATGAAGAACATTTGGGCAGTATAGACTCTTTGGGGTAGGGAGGGGGGGGTCTTATTGCACGTGAATTATCTTACTCCGTGTGATTTATACTGCGTTGAAACTCCAGAGGTTACACCATGATGTACCACCATCATAAACTTACCACCTTGGCTTGAAGTATTTCTAAATACGCACTTCAAATGGTTTCCAGTGTGTGGGATTCAACAATGATTTACTCTCTAAGTCGATTCTCAGTTCAAATCCTCATTGACAAAGTGTGACCATCTCGAGTGTGCTGCATGCCTGAGTCTCTGAGCTGTGCTGTGGAGTTGTGGCATGTCCCACTAAGTCCAGAGGTGGTAGGTTTGTTTGTGGGGGTAGGAGGAGGAGGAGGAGGGGGGTGTTAAGGGTTGCAGTATAACTTCTGTGTAACCCCTGTGCAACATCTGGATGTGTGCGCCCTCCACAGGCCATGTCCTGTTTTTAAGCCTGATGTCTTATAGGCCACGCCCACTATACCTGCTCTAACCAACCACCTTTTATAGCAAAAACCAGCTGAGGAAAAGAATCAAAAACAGAACAAAGTAAATGTTACCATGTGTTGCTAATAGATAGAAAATCCAGTTCATGATGCCATTGGCTATATGACAACTTGAGTTGCTTTGATTTCATTGGCTCTCCCTTTTTCTCTCTCTCTCTTTGCGTCCTTTTGTCTTCATGCTATTGGTTGAGTGATTTATCAATACTAATGACGTGATCAATGCAGGACAGACAGATGGGTTTCCGATGGGCTACGGTATAATTATCTGTTTATGGACTTTTGCAGTGTCTGAGCCTTCTACAGCTCAAGAAATGTAGCCCCATGATATATCAATACAAACAGTGCCATGACATGAACAAGCCCTCCAGTTCTTCCAAGCAATGTAACCAACCAGTCAGATGCATGCAAAACGGACTATGGTGAGAAAGGACATGAAAAGGACTGTGTGTGAGATTTTAAAGAAAAATGTCAAAACTAACTTAACATATTCCCTTATTCTCTCCGTCCTTAACTGGCCTTTTTGAGCTCATCTTCCTCCCTTCTCTTGTTTTCCCCTTGTTTAGTACGTTTACCTGTATACCCCTCCAGTTCCTCTGTGTCTGTCGCTTTCTTTTCCCGCTCTCTCTGTTGTGTTGCCATCTGAAACAAAGGAGGTGTCTCAACCAATGGGATTCTACATCTAAGTGTTCATTAACCATGTTTATTTTCTATATGTACAATTTTTCTACAGTATTTACTTTTATTTTTATTGTTACGGTTCTTTGATGAACATAAAGTGGAAATTTATTATGAAAAATAGTTTTGAAGATTAATGAGTAAATAAAATATTACCCAAGTGAGCCTGGAGTGTATTTGTGTGTTGGTTTTTGCTCCCCTCTGCCTGCAGACAGCAGTACTGTCTGTATCACATCTCCCTCAGCCATGAGAGCAGATCACTGTCTAATTTATTCTGCTTTCTGGCAGTTAGATTAAAAAATCAATAACACTCTCATGGCTGTCTGCTCGATGCACCGGTTAGCTTAGCTTAGCTTTGCATACAGACTGGAAAATTAGGGGAACAGCTGGTATGGATCTATCCAAAGATAAAATAATCAGGTTATCAGACACCTCTAAAGCTCACTATTAACATCTTGTTTGTTTCAACCATACAAAAGCATAAAAAGTAGCAGCTCGTAGGTAGCTTAAAGTGGTCTAGCTGGTTACGAGCTACCAATTCAAACTGAATATTCCATTTTGGGGTTTGAGAGGTGCTAGTTGGTGATTTTTTATTTTTTATTTTTTTGTACTTCGGACTTGATTCACAGAAAAATAATCATTCACACGTCTGATAATCCATTAACTGCTCACGTAATTTTTTAAACAAAAGCTAAATTTTTCTTGATCTAGGAATATTATCTAGTAAACTGAATGTCTTTAGGTTTTGGACTGTTGACTAGATAAAACTAGACATGTAAAGACATCTCCTTGGGTTTTGGAGCTTTGTAATAAGTGTTTTTCAATATTTGCTGACATTTTATGGATCAAAAAAATCATTAAGAAATTAACTTGTAAATGCATTGATAATGAAAATAACTTGCAGCACTACATTAGCTGTTTCCCTGTATATTTCACATACAGCACATATGTGACAGTGGTACTCATATTCTTATCTAACTCGCCACCAGTAAGCAAGTAAGCATATTTGTCAAAATGTCAAAATATTCCTTCAGCTATCCGCTTCTAGCAAACTATCTACGAGTTGCAGATTCACCCACGTTCCCCTTATTCCCTTTCACCTCTTGTTTCATCAAAGTAAGAAAAGCAGCACCTTTTCTTACAAGTCCCACTACATCTATCTGGGACAGTAGACACACATAAATTCCCCCTCGCACACACCGAGCAGGGCTTTGAAGTATGACTCAGTGCGGTGAATGCTATAAGTCTCTGCAGAGTTGGTGTTTGCCGGATGAAAGATTCCTGAGACTGCAAAGTTGAGTTTGTGTCCTCAGGTGAGGGGAGTTACAAGGACCTGCTATTTCAACAAACACCTTCCAAGTCTCGCTATCTCGTTCTCTCACTGTCTCTCTTTCTTTGACTTTCTTTTTGTCTTTTGCTGAACAGTTTGTGCTCAACAAAAGGCTTGTGTTAGGCTGTAGCCAGCCATCTGCCACTGTGCTGCCCTTGACCACAGCCAGCCAGCACAGAGATAAAGACACAGCCCTACTGTATTTATAGGGCTGGATAAGAAACAACTCCAGTGCTCACTAGTGGCCAATCAGTTACCTCATGTTAACATTTACAACATTTCCAGAAAGAATCCACACCAGTGGTCCCAGACGGTTGTAATGCTCATTACACAACAGAAAACAAAACAGCTGGATGGATAAAAATTGCAGAGATAGGGGTAGGGTTAAAATAAAAAAAGGGATAAAAAAAGCTTGGTCTGAGGACAGTGAAAGCGAAAAAGCCATGTTGTTTATGGCTGCACAAGAAGACAGCAATGGTGGCAGTATTTGCTGTATTTGGCACAACTAACACATCATTCACAGCCAATTTTGATCAAACCTATAAACTGGAAATAGTTTATAAGTCGAGCTGACTCTATGTCCATTGTTAATGACATTAGTAACACCTGTGTTTGACTTTTTAATTTTATGTATTTATTGGCTTGTTGAGAAAAGGGTGTGTCTGTAGTTGGCAGATCACTGATTCAAAAACGACTCAATGTTTTTATCCACACCTCCCCTGCACAGGTGCAGAACAATCAGACTAATCCACAATTTCATATTATGTGTCAGCACACACACACACACGCAGATGTCAATCCCTCATCTCCACCCCTTTCTACACCTGCATTTGTCTCTGTCTTTCTGACTCACTCACTCTCTCCCTGCATTTCTTGTGTGCAAGCAAAACTGTGGGAGAGTGTGTGTGTGTGTGTGTGAGATAGAGCAAGTGTGTGGTCCAGGGATTATTATCATGTTGTGGGGACCTAAATCTGTTTATACTGTCACATCTTTCTTATAGGGACAAAAGGCAAGTCCCCATAATATAAATCATACATTTTTAAGGTGAGGACGTGTTTTAAGGTTAGGGTAAAGGTTAGGCAAGTAGTAGTTATGGTTAACTTTAAAGCAATTCTCCAGAATCAAAACAGGTATTTTCCTAACAGAATGAGGACATTTTAGGAAAGTGAGGACATTTATGCCAGTCCTCACGATGGACTTGGTTTTAGGGTTAGAATTAGGTTTAGGTAAGAGTTAGGGTTAGGCATTGAGACGTGATGGTTGGGGTTTGGGTAAGGAAGTACAAGTATGTGTGTGTATGTACTTGTAAATGCTACATAGTGAGGATTTTGACTGGTTCTCGCTTTCTGCAACACCTTCAAAGGTGAAAGGTAGAATAAAATGGCAGCTAAACACCAGCCTTTTCAGCGAGCTACCTCACTGAAGCTAACGTTGGTCATAAAACTACACCTTTCAATGTAAGTCATGCTGTGGCATCACTGTAAACTTTTCTAACAGTAGCTAAGCTAAGCTAAAGCCACGAAGTTCACAAATAGATTTTGGTTTGGGCTCATAAACAGTTAGAAATTCTTTTTCATTCAGTCAAATTACACAAGCTCAGTTGAAGAAAAGGCCTTGCCCAATGAGGTTAAGTGATTTCCCGTCTTTATTTGCTAAAATATTTTCCAAGTTCTTTCCTTTTCTCTCTAAAAATAACCAGTACTAATAATAAAACTAGTAATAAATGAATGAGTCTTGTTAGTTGTATAATTTCATAAATGCGTTTTGGTAAATATGTTTAAAGAAGAGGGTCTTCAGTGTGTCCTTATGTTTATTCTAGCATTGTATCCAGTACTAAATTATTTTCACTGGCTAAAGTGTGATTGTTTGTTTATGTGATTTGATTTGAAGCGCAAAAAATAAAAAGATTTTTTGACAGACAAGAGCATGTAATTTGTAAAAACAGGAAAACACACAAAAACACACACTCACACAACTCAGCAGAGACCTCCTACATCCTCATACACACATAAAGCTTTTCACACGCCCACCCATTCACCACTGCATGGCAGAAAGCTTCAGAGCACCTCACGCTTCTTCTCTCTTCGACCTGGCGGTGAACCCTGAGTGGATAGACAGACAAACTTTCATATCAAATCTGGAGTGTGGGCTTTGATGGAAGTCTGGCATGCATATTAACACAACGTGGGAAACACGGAGACAGGAAATCTGAGACCAACTCCTGAACGACCTGAAAAGTGAAAAGATACAAAGATCTGGACTCAGCCGAAGTCTGGTAGGCTTCATGATAACGATGAGTCTGATAATGGTAATGATTGCGGTGATAGACACGGCGACAGCCTCAGCGCCTGGCTCTCAGATGCACATTAAATCTGAAGGCTGCCACGAGCTGACATTCGGGGTCACAGAGATTCCACATAACATCTCCAGCAACACCCAATGCCTGTGAGTACACTCAACACTCAAGCTGATGCACGCACATTATCTGCAGACATGTTGGGAGGCAAATGTAAAGCTGCTGCAGCCATTGTAGATGTTTACGTTTTACTTGTTGAACTGCTGCTGCCCAGTTTCCCATCATTACATGTCTAGAAAACTAAATAATATTTGTGGTATTAGATGAGAGGTTCTTACAGGATGAGCTTTAATGGAGCTTTTTGACAGCAACTCCACACTTTTTTTCATTTATTTATCAAGCCGTAAAATGACATGTGGGCTAGATTGGCCTGACACATGCTGTTAATGTGATGGTGGCTGCCCCTGGTGTCTGCGTTCTTCTTGGTTTTCGTGAATGTTGACAGCAACATCAACGTATTTGTGGTTTTCTTTTTTTTCTGTAAAAATGATCTTTTGTGTTTATTCATTTTGCTTAGTTGGGACATTAAATGGCTACTCTAGCAATTTAGCAGCATACTTACATAAAGTTGTGAGACTTATTAGATAAAGTTGTAAAAAAAAAAAGAATAGTTGAGATTGTAGCAGAAGCTAAGATATTGGGACTTTTAGTCCATTATATGGGCCAAGCTTCAAAAATCCTACGTCCTACATTTCCTATAATGCAACTTAATAACATCTTTTGTTGGACCTGGTAAATACCCAAGTCTTTCAAACTCAACATGTGCAGTTTGTAACTTGCTTTAAAGCCACAGAATTCATGATACAGCTGTTCTCACAGTCTGAGCAGTGCGCCTGTACTGCCCTGTGTGAAATCAGTGCCATGTCCCTCTACTTAACTACAGTAGGTGAAATAGGTCAATATGACTGACTATGTCCCAAAATAGCATTTCCAATCACCATGGTACACAAGGACGGATTCAGGGGGTATACAATGTTTACAATTCAGAATCCCATCTTGTGAGCATGCATAGTCATTTAGACTTTCCTCTCTAATCCTTGCTCATCCCCTTTTGGCTGAATTTTGCACTGAACTTGCCAGTGCTGGTTTTATTAAACATTCATCAACTCAGGAAATGCATGCAAAGCACACCCACTCCTCCTCAGTGACTCCCAATATTACCACAGCTTTCTACAGTGGCTACAGGTTAAAGATGCCCAGCGGACTGAAGTTTTTTCAATGCACAAAAGTTCCGGTAACTTTAAGTGTTTCTCAGTAAAACACACTGTGTGCACCCTTGAGGTCTAACACCTCATGAAACTTTCGCAAAGCTGATTTAAAGTCGTGCAGTGCTTGCTAGCTTGCAGTCTTCTTCTTCACTGCATGTGTGAGCGCTTTGCTACTTTGCGCGTTACTGCTACCAGCTGTTGACCAGTGGGATTGTGTATCATGCAAAACATGTTAGTGCATCATCATGTGAGTGCATGGTGCAGACAAAATAGGGATGCACTCTTAAAAACGTTGCTCCATTGCGCTAACAGTGGTCAAAAACCTCACAGGGCACATTTAAGTTCTCACCCAAACTCTGACCCGGTGAGGATATCTGGTATGGACGTTCTTCTGCCCCAGTCCTCTAAAGCCTGTGTCATTGTTCACAAGAAGCAATTACGACATAAATGCTAAAAGCTGGCTAACTTGAAGAAGGGAAAATGCTAGCCTGGCTCTGTAACTCCCAAAATGTTTCATTTCTAAGAGGAATATAGTGGTATTCCTTCTTTTAAAAGCTTTAACCTCCACAGACGTTGATGGGAGGTGGCACAAGTGGTTCAGATTGTTTGCGATGCAGTGACACAGAGCTGATGAGGCAAGTGAGGGTGGCTGCCCCGTGGAGTAAACACTGACCTGTTGTTTTGGCCGCTGAAACATTTTGAAGGAATCTCAAGGCCAGAGGGAGGAGGGGGTGGGACAGCGGGGGTCACCGTTAAGATTAAGATCGCCTGAAGCTTTCGCACAAACATGCAGTGCAGATATACATACCCCCCCCCCCCCAACACACACACACACACACACACACACACACACACACACAGTAAGGAGGACATTTGAGGAGGACATTTGTGGCAGAAGGAACAACTGTTCCCAAAAGACACACTGTGAACTCCCAGGCAGCGATGTGTGTGTTCTCATCTGTTCTGCTCTGCTCGGGGGTCAAGGCTCAGGAAGAGTGGGGATATTTACAAGTATGCAGCAATGGACAGCCTTTTCAGAAGCGATCTACAGCAGCCAGATGTAAAGTAAGCTTGGGATCCTGCATAGACATTCTGCACACAAAAACAGTTTGCTTCTTGCGTGAAAAGAAAATGCCCAACAGCGAGCGAGTAAAAGGGTCACGGCCTCGTCGACCTCCTTCATTAATCAATGAAAGTACAAAGTGACAAAGTGAAAATGATCCCGAGAAACACAACAACACTGGCCACTAATGACTCTTCACTGAGGATTTCCCTTCAGTGATTACGTCCCTGTGATCAGTGCATCACTGGGAGATAATGTGAGTGGCTGTTTCTGCATCAACAGGCAAATTACACAGACGCAGATCCGAGTGATCCCCAGGGGCGCCCTCGCCAGCCTGCAGCGCCTCAGGAAACTGTAAGTGTGTGTGCGTTTGTTTGTCGCTCATGTTTTTTTGTTTTTTTTTTTTTGATGTGGAACGTAATGAACTGAGCGGGTTAAAACAGTCAAGATATGGATCATTCAGACAGAGGAGAGGTGAGGAAGTGAGGAGGGAGATTTCAGATTAATGGCCAGGTCTCACTGGCAAATTTCTCTTGACACGTATTTGGTGTTACTCCTCTAATTTAAAAAGGAAAACAGTTTTAGTTCAGCTAAATTATATATATACAAGCATGCACAAAGCTTGAGTAATTCAATTGCCTTCTCGATTCATAGTTTAAATAATATATGAAATCCTTGAAAACAACAAAACACAATAATATGGATTTATATTTGTGCTAAAAAACTGTTTTATTATCCATAAAATTTAACTCATGTGCATATAAAACATATTTTTCTGTGCATAAAATGTCCCTTGTGCATAAAATGTATTCAAAATTGAGTCACACTAACACTTTTCTTATTTTTCTTAACTTTTTTTTAATTCATTTACATCTTTGCAGTTTCTTTCTGTCCCGTTATGATTTATCTTCACACCTTTGCCTCCATATTTTTATTTGTAGGTTAGTTTTCAGTTGTTTGCTGTTGTTTTTTACTGTTTCACGCATAGAGCAAATATTTTAGAACACATCCAAACTTAGAAATCAGGAAATCAAAAGCTCTGTCTGATTGTTTTGGCTTCATAATTTCTTTCTGTTTTGATTCATCCTCAGTTTTAGTGATTTGTTGCATCTATGCACCTCCCTCTATATTTGGATCTTGGACACTGCCATCATGACCTTCATTTGCATGAAACGCGCAGGTGTGCACTGTTTGATTTGCTGCAAGCTTCCTCCTCTTGTCTAGTGACAAAAGCTTGGCTGTACTTTCTAATCCATGCATTGGACCTAAGTGTGCAGGGCCTTCCTTTCTCCATGTTTAGGTGTCTGGCTTTGATGGACTTGAGCATTGTGTTTTAGGTGCTGTGACCTTTTCAAAAGTCCTGTTGCAAGATCAATAAGATGATAGATGTCTCCTGTGGTTTTTGTGATTAAAACATAAGTAAAATTGAAATCATTATCTGTATCACCATTTATATCCTTTACTTTTGCCCCTCTGTACCCAACCCTGCACTCCTCTTCTCGCCACCACCCACAACCTTAGCACCATATTGGATAATGACATGCTGGAGAGTATCGGTGTGTTTGCCTTCGCCAACCTCTCTCAGCTCACTGAAATGTGAGTATACAGTTTGCATTTTATCCAACGTGCTTCTGTGTTTAGTCTCTGTTATGGAACAAGAAGAGCTGCAAACTCTGAGATAGTCAAACCCAAACAGCTGAGGAGTGGGCTTGGCAGTATGGTAGAGACTAAATATATCAAAAAAAGACGTGTGCATGAAGACCTGGTGGCTGGATGTTATTAATGTGTGTCACATGCTGGTGTTTCCCTCAGCATCATCTCTGAAAATGCTGCTTTGGAGAGAATTGAGGCTTTTGCTTTCTTCAATCTCCCTGAACTCACTGAGATGTGAGTATCACTGAAAGGGGAACAACAGTGATGAAACCCTGGAACTGCAAGACCATCGTTGTTATTAGAGAGGACATGACTTGATGTGTTTTTCTTTTCAGAACCATAGAAAAGTCAAAACACCTGAGTTACATCCATCCAGATGCGTTTGGGAACATCTCGAAACTACGGTGTCTGTGAGTACTCACTAAGTGTGCAGCAAAGAGGAACATGTACTTCTTCAGCTTGTGCTTTTCAAACTGATTGTGAGTCCAAAATGGGTCATGGGTGACAGGCCTACTTCTGATGGGCCCCCACACCAGAGACATCATTTTTTAATTAGCTTGGATCCTTTGGAAGAGAAATCAAGTGCCACTCTTCATCCCAAGCACGTTTTTTTTTTTTTCTACAAGATGAGTCATAGCATTTCAAATATTTGAATGTATTTGTTAGAAAAGATAGTAATTTACACTGTATCTTCTGAAACACTCTCAAAGTAGCTGTTTATAAGGGACAGTATAAAGCTAAAATCTCTCACTGACATTATCATAACTATTACTGTTGCATCTGTCCCAGTTTGTAAGAAATGGCCCACATAAACAGAGCAGTCTAGGATGAAAAAAATGAATACATCTCTTAAACTACCTCAGCAGAAAAAACACATGTTTCTGATTTAATATGATAAATGTTCATAGTGTACCACAAAAAAAAACTAACTTCTCTTGAGCCTGGTTTTATAAATTCAGGTTAAAGGTATTTCATCTTGGAGACAAAACACAACAGGTTTATCTTTAAAAACCTGAAATGAAGGCATTCAAGGCCGCGTAAAAATGACACCATGATTATCTTTATGTATGTGTGATGCTAAACTAAATGTATGATTTGTACATTCATGATATCATATATACAAATACATTCTTTGGTAATATATACAACAGATCTGAAGAAATGTTTGATACTTTAACTACTACAAAAGGTTTTCAGGTGGTTTAATAGCCAGAAACCTTGCTTTTCAAATAAATATATAATCAGTTTTAGGAAACAGGTCATTCTTTTTTATTTTCAAACCTGTTGTGCTCAAGAATTTTATTTATTTATTTATTTATTTTACAGACAGTACAGCTAAATGAGGCTGAACTCATCATGTGTTATTGCCAGACAGCAGTCTGGAACAGGGAGCTCTTTAAATGTCTAATTTATCTGTCTGGCACCTGAGCCTCTCTCTGAATTTCCTTGGAATCTCTTCACATGTTAAATTTTTAATCTCGGTTATTACAATGAATCCTACTGTGTCCAGTTTTATCACTGTGACTGCACAGAGTGTTTGTTGTTCAGTAACACTTGCCGGCCATTCTGCACATCACAGGACCATCTCCAACACCAGACTGAGAATCTTTCCAAACTTCTCCAAGATCCAGTCCACAGCGGACGAGTTTCTGTTGTAAGTCTCCACGCAATAAACAAATGCATGCTTAGACACACACACACACACACACACACACACACACACACACACACACACCACTATTCCCATATGCACCTAAACATACAGGCTATTGTATGCATACAGAATTAAATATGCACAGGGAAGAAGAAATCACACCATTAAACATATAACACTGCAGTGAAAACCTACGCACTGAGTAGTCCTCACAAAACAGAATATCATGGATCCAAACCATCTGTTCCTAGTCTCCAGTCTATAAAAAAACCATCTTCAGACCATCTCCCATCTGACATCTACCAGTTTCTAAAAGGTACAGGATTTTATTCCTAATATTTTGTACCTTAAGTGTATATATATATATATACACAGTACATATGTATGTATGTATCTGCTGCGTTTCTACTTGAAAATGTACTTCTCTTATTTACCCCTCAGCATTTGTTGTTTATCATGACTTTTTGATCTTTGTGCGGCTTAGTGAACTGCAGGAGAACAGCCACATAGAGAGAGTCCCCGCCAATGCCTTCAGAGGCCTCTGCACTCAAGCCATCTCAGAGATGTGAGGGATTCATCTTCTTTTTTTTTTTTTTTTATTTAGAAACACACCACCCTCACAGAGCTCCGAGAGGGCATTACATACGCAATGATGAATGTTCCCTGAAATGCTCTCTGCCCTCTTTACCGAGCTCTATCTTCTCATTCTTTTTTTTCCTGCACATCTCTAACACTGCTTTATATCAACTCCTTATTTTTTTCCCAACACCCCCGGTTTTATTTTTATTATTATTTCAATAAATGATTTCCTTTTGTTAATGATATAAAACTGATACTAAGTGTGAAGGTATCTTTGTGAAAAATTATAACTCAGATATTACTAATATTATACAGTAAGTCTGCAACTACAATGACTACAATGACTGCTCAGTGGCGAGCGTAGACTCTGGGGGTCCCTGGGCAAAGACCCCCCCCAACTGCAAATTATTGGCAAATGCTACTATTTACAGTTGTCCCCTAAGCACCTCATGTGCAGACAATTGGTAGACGCTACAATTTACAGATGTTCCGTGAATGCCTCACGTACAAGCGATGGGTAGATGCTAGTTGCATCAGGGGCCCAATTTAGTGGGGTTTTGGTGCAACAGCAGTGCATAGTGTCTTTATTGGAGGTTCAAGGTTGATTTAAGTTTAAATTGTCATTACAAAATGAGCCAATGTGAGGGGCCATCAAGGGCCCATTTTTCCCTCGGGATGCCCAAACATTTGCCAGGTTTGTCTCTCCTGAAGTTTCACCTCTGCGATTGCTAATACTTATAATTTATTGGACAAATTTAAAGCTAATTGTTAACTTGGTGGAAAGTAAAAGCAAAAGTGAATAAACTTATAATGGAGAACTTAATTTATATATTATATATATATATATATATTTATATATGTAACTTTATTATATATTGCTGCTTTTACTGAGGTAAATGTATGTCTAACACCACTGAGGAGCCAGGAGACATAGTTTACTCACAGCTTCCGAGGTCCAGACTGTTTAAAAAGCAGAAAAGAAAGCGAGAGAAAAACATAATAAATCTAGTTTGTTTAGTGTGCTTGACTAAAATCCTGTGTATTCATGCAGCTTTAGTCACTGAGAACCAAAGATCCACACAGGCTAAAATTAGCTTTGATAGTTCAGATAAGTTTACTGTTGGAAATTCTTCTGTGTTGCAGCCACATGACTGTAATTTGGCTTCTTATTCCAATGACAGACGGCTCGCCAGAAATGGCATCAAGGAGGTGGCAAGTGACGCCTTCAACGGCACAAGGATGCACAAATTGTGAGTCACATGCAGAGACACAATCACAAACAGAAAAAAAATATAGTCATCTCACATGTTTAATATCTCTCTCTCGTAGGTTCCTAAGAGGCAACAAACGTCTTACTCACATCAATCCCAACGCCTTTGTGGGTTCCAGTGAGTTGGTGGTACTGTAAGCATGACATTTAACAGTAATTCATGCCTACACGATTCACCCTCCTCATCATCACTTATTAAACTCAGGATGTAGGAGAGAACAAGAGGCAATGTGACATGTGTGGGGAGACTCAAAAAAAAAGAAAAAGCTTAGAAGCATGGTGCCAGATTTAAGGTAAAAATAAACTGAGAGCAGGTTAATTTTAACCGGAGAGACCTGTTTATTCCCCAAACAAAGGCACCTAGTTCCATTGAAGTAGTAATCAAAAAAATGTATTTGTTTGCCTTTCTTTCTGTCAGTGCTGTGAAGGTTTTTACCCTCCGCATCCCAGCAATCACTTGGCAATCAAACTGTAGCTCTTTCCATAAATTTTCCAATTGGGAAATTTGAATTTCAGGGTTTTATTCTTAGTAAAACTGGATTTTTGTTGGCATAAATATTTATGCATCACTTCTTACACCCTTTGGAGTCCTTCTGTTTTCAGTGAATACACTGAGCGTGTTTTATTTGCAGTAAGATAACTTTATTTATATACTGTGTGGATGCAGGCTGAGAAAACCAGCTCAAAGTGCTGATGTGGCGCTTTTACACAATATCTTATCTATGTCTGCAGACCATAAAACTAATTTTGAAAGTATGCTTAAAACTGTATTATTGTAATTATTAATATTAGTCATACAAAGACACAAAAATGAGTTGGGATAAAATAATTTTACATGTGAATAGACTGTATTATAAATGTCTCTGTTGTATTTGTGTATATAAATGATAAAACAACCTAAAACTGTTCTATATTAATATTTTGAGTGATTATGACCAGATATTTGTAAAGTTTTATATTTGCCTGACTCATTTTCCATGTATCACGGGTTCCTGTCAGCTTTATGCTTAAAAGGGCAAGTGAAAAGGTGCAACACAAAGCCAAAAATGAATGCACGCAAACAAAATGGACCTGGACTCCTGAGGGATGAACCAACACCTTTTATGAACTGATCATATATCATATATCACAGCTTCTGAAATTCGGTTACTCCTCGCCTAAAGCCTCTCTTGTTTGTGCTTGTTCCTGCAGGGACATCTCTCACACAACCGTCAGCTCCCTGCCAGACTCCATCCTCGGTGGACTCCAAAGCCTGTTTGCAGAGTCCACCTCGAGACTGAAAAAACTTCCCTCTCTGCAGCTCTTTACCAAGCTGCACCAGGCCAGCCTGACGTACCAGTCACACTGCTGCGCCTTCCAAAACATACACAGGAACAGGTAGCAAAGAGGTTTCCCAACATTTTGGAAAACATGTTCACATACCAAAAAAAAAAAAGGTTATATGCAATCAAATGACAAGCACAATGTCTATGATTTAACCACACCAAGTATATATTATATATTACAGCAATGTTTTATATTTGCTGTGTCCATTATGATTCCATTTCTGGTTAATTAATCTGGTTAATTAATTAATACTATTTCTAGTAATAACCACAGAAGTTTGATCTTGAGGTTTTGTTGTCATAAACCTATAGATCATGTGTCTAAACGCCTCATAGCTTTTGTTTACATGTGCACTTTGTGTGTCGTTGTGTGTTAGATCAAAGTGGAACACCTTATGCTCCCACCCCAGCGCTCCAGATAACCTTCACTTCTACAGAGACTACTGCTCCAACGTCACCTCAATCACATGCAGCCCAATGCCAGATGCTTTTAACCCCTGTGAGGACATCATGTCCGCCATCCCGCTGCGGGTCCTCATCTGGATCATCTCCATCCTCGCACTGCTGGGGAACGCAGTCGTACTCCTTGTACTGTTAGGTAGCTGATCTGCTGTTCATACTTATACATTTGTTTTATTTTTTACCACCAATTTATCTTCAGTTGATACAAAAATATCACCAAATCCCCAAAATCGGAATTAAAAGGGCAAAATAAACCCTAAACCGTGTCAGTACAGAGAGGGAGAGTTTGCATTAGTACAACCACTGACACTGTGTCAGCCACTGCCAGTTACGAATAAACAAACAACATAAACAAATAGAAGATATGATATGTCTGCTAGTCACTGATTGGTCACAACAGACATGTGGCTGAGTCTCTCCAATGTTTCCTCCGTTAACCATCTTGACACACACTGCTCTTTCACCTGTTAGCCTAGCACAAGCAACAATTGTGGGTAGGGCACAAGGCCTGATCCAGAATTTCTCAATGATTAAGTAAGCGTAGATGTGCTTCCAACCCCAGAGTATTCCAGAGTATTTTTTACATAGTTACAAACATGTCTGGAGAGGAACTTTAGACATTTGTCACCTTTCTGTGTCCGCCGTCAGGCAGCCGCGCCAAACTGACTGTTCCTCGGTTCCTCATGTGCCACTTGGCCTTTGCTGACCTCTGCATGGGCATCTACCTGGCAGTCATAGCGACTGTAGACATGCTCACTCGTGGCCGGTACTACAACAATGCCATAGACTGGCAGATGGGCCTGGGCTGCAGTGCTGCAGGCTTCTTTACGGTGTGTACACACTCATGGAGTCATGCATGTGATAGCCCTGCATCAATAAAAACACTCAACAATGTTCAAGTTTAGCTAGAAAAATGTGTGTATTTGTGTGATTTGCAGGTGTTTGCCAGTGAGTTGTCAGTGTTCACACTAACAGCGATCACCCTGGAGCGCTGGCACACCATCACACATGCTCTGCGGCTCGACCGTAAACTCCGCCTGAGACACGCGAGCATCGTCATGACAGCAGGTTGGATCTTCTCATCTCTGGCCGCTTTGCTGCCCACAGTTGGCGTCAGCAGCTACAGCAAGGTGGGTGTGCAGACCACACATTCTCCAGTCAACTCCTCTCTGCTTTTCAGTTTGTAACACCAATTGACTGTATGGTTCTTTTAGAAGAGGTCCAAGTCATTGGGGATGCAAAATGGTGCATAAAATCACAATCCACAAAATGACTCAGAAGATGCTTTATATGTTTCAAAATATACAGAAAATTATGCAAAACAACAAATATAATGTGATGTTTGTGTGTCTGAGATGACATTCAATCGATATAGGGCTGCAACTAATGGTTATCTTCATTAGCAATCACTTTCTCAATTAATCAGTTGATTGTTTGGTCCATAAAACATCAGAGAAAAGTGAGAAATGGCCCTCACAGTTTCCTAGAGCCCAAGGTGACATCAATAAATGTCTCATTTGGTCTGATCAACTGCCCAAAACCCAACAATATTCAGTTTGCTATTATGTAAGGAAAAGCAGCAAATTATCACATGAAAACCTGAAACCATCAAATATTTGCCATTTTTGACTGAAAAAAATTTAGTGTTGATTTGATTGATGTAGGGCTATCACATGTATGACACACTGTAAAGGAGCCCACAGCACTGCAGCGCAGGCCCATCTGCCAGTCTTTGGCATCGTTGTGACGGCCACGAGTGAGCATGTCTACAGTCGCTATGACTGCCAGGTAGATGCCCATGCACAGGTCAGCAAAGGAGGAACAGTCAGTTTGCTGATAATGCTACTCATTTAAACAATTTAACTGGTTCAGATCATCTTCAAAATATACAAGAAATCTGCAAAAGCCCAATTGTAATACACATCTGAAATGATGTTCCATAAATAGGACTAAAATGGCACATAGTGTGTTGTCTGCTGTGTCTAATATTCAATTTCCAATCTTTATTTTGAAAGAATGTTTTCTCACAGTACATCACAGTTTGAAACATAACAAAGCAGGTTGTCCTCAAAACCTGTAGCCATTTCAAAGATTGCCTTGGTCCATGTTCATATTGCTATAGTAACAATGGTAACAACAGAGTTTTCAGGCTATTACTAAAGGTGACTCCACTATTTCCGCTTTGCTTTTTTTGTTTGTTTCCACATTTTCATGGCAGATTTGCCTTTATTTAATAGACAGACATCCAACACAGAGAAAGAAAAGGGACAATTACAGGCGATAAAGGTTCCAGCTGGAACCAGATGTTGTGGTTACATGGTATGTGTCTTAACCCACTCAACCACCAGGACGCCAACAACACAATAAATCACATTACATGCATTTAGTTTTAATATAGTTTATTTGTTCATCTGAATATGAACCTAAATACAAATACAGCCGGTGTCTGTTTCTATGGTCTGCTGGTGCGTAAACCTTCAGTGAGGCTTTTGTCTCAGGTTATGATGTGGAAATTCAAGGTTCCTGAGCACTTTGTATCTGTGTATGGTGCAGGTGAGTATTTGCCTGCCCATGGATGTGGAGTCTCTGGCGTCTCAGGTCTACGTCGTGTCTCTCCTCCTCCTCAACATCCTGGCCTTCTTCTGTGTGTGTGGCTGTTACCTCAGCATCTACCTGACAGTCCGCAACCCCTCTTCAGCGCCGGCCCATGCCGACACCCGCGTGGCCAAACGAATGGCCATCCTCATCTTCACTGACTTCATCTGCATGGCTCCCATCTCCTTCTTTGCCATCTCAGCCGCCCTCAAGCTCCCACTCATCACAGTCTCACAATCCAAATTCCTGCTGGTCCTGTTCTATCCAATAAACTCATGCTCCAACCCCTTCCTGTACGCCTTCTGCACTCGCACCTTCAGACGGGACTTCTTTTTCCTCGCAGCTCGCTTCGGCCTGTTTAAGACGCGGGCGCAGATTTACCGGACAGAGACTTCATCCTGTCAGCAGCCGGCATGGACATCTCCAAAGAGCAGCCATGTGGCGCTGTACTCCTTAGCCAATGCACTGAGTATAGATGTGAAACAAGAATGCTGACGGTCTTTCAAAAACCTGCAGACTTTTTCCTGGATTGTCAGCAGGTCCTAGGTCAGAGAAGCCCTATTTTTCTACAGATAAAGCTCTGATGCATATATTGACAGAATATAATGCATGAACACCTCTAAAAGTTGGAAAGATTTCACTTTGTTTAAGAGATCTTCTTGTTCTCTCTCACATCTCTGCTAAATCCTGAAAATGTGGCCCCAACAAACATTCAAAACATTTAGTCAATATCAAATTTTAGTCGTTTTTCATGCATCTCAAGTCTTTTGCAAACATATTTGGCCAGAATATCAGCTGCTGACTCTTTGGTCTCAACATCTGAGCCACAGCAACTCAGGGCACAAGTGTCTTTGTCCTTCCAAACGCATGTGACCCATGGTTAAACACTACTCTATGCACAATAGCCATCCGAGCATGGATAGCAACTAAACAACTGCAGATACTTTGACCAAATCTAGGTCAAACTACTGCCCTAGATAATTCTTTGTGTTTGTTTTAATTTCACGGGAGTACCAGATGGATGGAGTTTACTGCAGCATAACAATTTAGATCATAAGTAGAAAGTAGAAAGAGCAGGAGAAGACGTAAACTGACTTCACTGTCATGTACAGTCTTATGTAACAAACACCATCCATCTGGTGTCCCTTGATAATGAAACCAACTAAGGAACTTTGAAACAGTTTAGCAAAGGTTTTGATGCTTGGGATATCAGTATTCATTTAACATTCAGTATTATGATTGAATGATATTCATTATGAAGCACACCACAGGGACCAACTGATTAATAATCTCCTCATACTTTCCGTCTGCTGCAGCTCTACATGCCTCCACATCTCCTTCTACCGCTCAGTTTCTCTATTTGTTTAAAAGGGGGACATGTAATTATCTTTGTAATGTGATTATGTTTATTGTTTGTAAATGATAGTACTACTAAGTGTCATCTTTTTATATCTATGTGTTTTGTACAAAATGCACGTTTGGGATGTTTTTTCCACATCATTTTATAAAGTTGTTTATTATAATTTCTCTGCTTGAGTAGATTTTGGATGGTGACTGTGAGTGTATGAAGTAACAAAAGGAAAAACTCTCTCTCACACACACACACACAAACACACACACACACACACACACACACACACACACACACACATTAAATCGAGCTGTCTTTATCAAGAAATGCTGTCCTTCAGAGCATCCAAAGCTTTCAAGGACAAAGTGACCCCACCAACCTCTGCTCTGTGTGCCAGGGTAGGTGGGTGGTTGTGGGAGGAGAGACTACACAGCTGCTCTTTCTGCTTATTACAGGAGGAGGGATATGGCAGCCAGATAAGACACACACACCCACAGAAGCAAGCCAGGGTTTCAAGGCTGCAGCTGCACGAAGGAGTCCATCTCATTGATATGGATACACTGCCTCCTACATGCCAACACTGAATGTGTGGGTGCATTTGTGCTCTTTAGCCACCAGGTGATGCTACTGATGCAGGTTTTTATAGTGATCTCTGCTCTGTTATGGTGTATTGAGCTGCAAATAGCAACATACTTCAAGTCACATCTCAAGACAAGCAGCATAAATTTGCTATCAAACAACTGATAGTGACAGGAAAGCACACATTTACAGCAGCACTATCACAAAAACATAACATCAATGTGGAGGATGGTTTTAACAGAACAATAACAATAAAATGTAGACACCTTCTTTTCATTACTTTTCATTTCATTACTGCTAGGCCCTCATTAAAGGTGTCTATGTAACAAAACATCAACATTAAACTGATGCTATTATATCAAAAAGGAATCATGTTTTTCTGAGACTGTCTTCAAGTTTAGACTGAAACTGTCACCTAGTCCTTGCCTGGCCAGGACTGTAGTACATGCTGTGTTGACTATCTTTAAAGTCTCTATACAGAGCACTGTGGAATAATGTGACGAGCCTGCACCTCCAGAAAAACAGCTATGATGCACCGATTTCAGCAAGTTTATATATAGTTACTGCTACTCAGAGAATATTTAGCTCAGCAGCTACTTTCTGTAATGACATTCAGGGCTTCCTGTTGACCTTCTGCTTAAGATATGAAACATATCACAGCAACGTCCCCCGTTTGTTGTATGACCCTCTCCCTCCCCATGTTTCCTGTCAACCTCCCTACTTAAAACTATCGAATGAAAAACGACCCAAAAATATTTAAGAGATAAGAACATCCAGATTAACTAAATGGAAGATTATTTGAGAACAGATGTGCATTGGGATGGGACATTTCTGACACCTACTGCACATTTTTCACAGATATACAGTATGCACTAAACTACTAAAATGATTGAAGGGATTACTCCCTTCTGTATTGTACTTTAATGGCCCTCAACCTTATTTGTATGGATGACTAAAAATGATTGATTGCCTCTTTTGCTGAATGTTGAAAGGTGTGGTGAGGTGCAGATGCTGCTACACATCTGCTCCATGCAGATCTCCTCCAGACAGAACACAACGTGAGGACAGAAAAAGACTCCAGATAAAACCTAGCGACAATCTAACAAAGCAGCCTGTGTGTAAGGATGAGCTGGGTCCCCAAGTACTTTAAATTCATAGCCTAATCATTTGATTGTTTGCAGCCAAGCAATGCCCTCTAGTGGTCCAATTACATAAAATAATCCTAATTGACCAAAGGGGGTTATTAAAATTCACCATCTTTAGGCTTAAAAGGTGGCTGGGATGTTAAAAGGTTGTAATTCTCTCAGAGAATGGAGGCTGTAGTCTTCTTGAATTCATGAGACAAAATGGACGTGCATAATATTGAGAATGTGTTAATAAATTGTTGATACATTAAAAAAAATCAAACATAAAATGATTAGTTAAAATATATAAATGATGAACTGAATGAACTTAAAATAAAGCACTTAGATGTTCCAGGTAATAATTTCATTGTCTTATTGTGTGTTTGAAACACAAATTAATAATTGACTCTTCAAACAGAATTGCATGATTAGCTTTAAAAGGCCTTTAGACTTTATGTTTTGTTATTCCATTTACTGATGTGTCTACCTATGTGTTATTTCATGTTTCCTGATAAATTTAAAAAAACGTATTAATTAAATTTTTATATAAATGATGAGAGAGATGAAAGAGATACTTAAATTTCCCAATTAATAATTCTGTTTTCTTATTACATGTTTAAACTGTGAATTAGGCTAATAATTGTTTCTTCAAACAGAATTGCATAATTAACACTAATTAATGTAATGAAGGGTTTTAAATTTAACTTTTTGTTAAATCCCATCCATATTTTCACCAAAATATGAAAAATAATAAATATTAACAGCGTATTGCCATGGATGGATTAGTGAACAGGCCTACTGTGCATAGCCTATGTATAAAGTTATTTCATATATTAATATGAAAGTCACAGAGCTCAGTTAAAAGACACAAAATGACCATAAAGAGAAACAAAATGACTACAAAGAGACCAAACAACTATAAAGAGATGTGAAACGACCACAAAGAGTCCCAAAATGATTAAAAAGAAAGACACCAAACAACTACAAAGGATGCTCCCTTTGTACTAATTTAGTCTTTTTCGGTTTCCTATATATAGGAAGGGTGGGGGCCCTTTTAGTTGCCTGCGCTAAGGGGCTTATTTTCTCATAATCCGATCATGTTTATTAGATAAGAAAATAATTAGGCAAATACGGGGCCATTTGCCTCTTGTAAATAATGTAGTAACAGTGAACTTAAATTGTGGAAATGCTTTAACATTTAACGAATAATATCCTAGTCAGTGTGGCACACTGTTACAAATTACACCAGCATGGAGCCCCAGTCCTTTTATCCATTTTATGCGGCTGACACTGACCCCTGTGGCTGCAAAAAGCACATTATTTTGGGCCCGCTGGAGTGTCCCTGCATTGATCAAATCGCCGCTTGACCGATTCCGAACCCCAACAGAAAGGTTTGTCAAGGCGTCTGAAACGGAGCTCCTGATTGGTTATTGCAGGAGCCGCTCATAAAACGCCAGATGTGATTGGTCGAAAGGACACTCTGCTCTTTTTTTTTTTCTCGCGATTGTTTCCCGTGTGGGTTAATGGCTCCTCCTGCTACAGACCGAGACGGAGCTGGCACCGAGCGGCGATAAGGGGGGGAGCTGTAACACCACGGAGAGAAAAAAGGCGATTACACCCCAAATACCAGCGGGTTTTTGATCGCGGTTGTTTGGGTGTATCTGGGAAGAAGGCCGTCCGGGTGGTAGTTTGGGTCGAGGGGCTAAATTTGGAAGCGGGTGGTCGAGGATAGCAGTCTATTTTTCAACAACCAACTCCCCAGATGAACTCCGTCAGAGCCACCAACAGGAGACCCAGGCGAGTGTCGAGGCCGCGCCCGGTGCAGCCCGAACGGAACAACGGGGATAGAGGTAAGCTAGGCCACGGTCGGCTAATGATTTAAGACGAAGCCGTGTCAGGGGATAGCAGCCTTCGCGTAACCCTCGTTTATACTTCACCGGTCCGTTCTGTGCACTGAAAGGCGGCGGGTTCAGCAGGAAAAACCGAGGCTTCTTGCTCTGTGGCTTAGGCCAGGCCGCGCTTTGTTTGGCTTGAGTGATTGGGGCTAGCTAACGCCGCTAGCTAGCTTACCAGGTTAGGTGGAGGTTGGGGGTTGTCTTCGCCTAACGTAATGCGTATGTAGCTATACGGTTAACATTAATAGCGCATATTCAGGTAACCCCCAGCTGGAGGCAAAGGGATCGACTTCACACGCTATAACCACAGTCTCTCATGTCTGCTCGGCTGTTGCATTCCCAGCTGTCACTAACAATTCTGAGGGTGTAAATCTGCGGTGTCTTTGGACTGCCATTTTTGGGGTGTAACGTTAACAAAAACATTAGCAGCGAACGGGGGCAATGCTAGCTAGCTGCCCCAGCTTCAAGAGGCCACACGGATCAGCTGTGATAGATGATACGGTGGGATTTTGGATGATTTCACTGTGTCCATTTTGTGCGCTTGGGGCTGTGGTCTGAAGCAAGCGCAGCCACCAACTTGAACCCATATCCCCTTCCTTGTTCTCGGTGCCTGCTAGCCGTAGCTTGATTTGTTTACACCGCGGATTTGCCAGCTACGCAGTTCGGTTTTTAGCCATTAGCCGCACGTCTGATCGACTTCATCTGCGGCCCTTAATTTGACAGCACCATAAAAGATGAGTCTGATTCTGGCTGTGTATGACTCTAAGACAAATGCACACTGACCGATATCAGCTGGGTATGACTACAGACGAAAGAGTGGTAATTTGCTTGCAGGGGGTGCATCTGCCATTATCAATCAGTAACCTTTGTCTGCCTTACCAACTATTACCCTGTCTGTTAGCCTGCGCAGTGTGCATACAGCATGTGAGCTGAATGCACACCATTGTGTCAGTAATGGTAAGGAGAATAATAATGCCAGTGGTTTAAATGTTTTTTGCAATCACTGGTGTAATTATAGGTGTTTGATTAAATAAAAGACAGGTGGTTCTTACAGGATTACCCTGTGATTTATTTATTTTTAAATGCATGGTGTTGTTCCATAGTGCAGAATTGTGCAATGAAGTGCCTGTTCAGAAAGTGGTGGATGTATAGGAAATGTGTTTGCCTTTCCGTCCAGATGAGGAGGCTCCTGCAGCAGCTGCAGCAGAGATGGCTATTGAGGAATCCGGTCCAGGAGCTCAGAACAGTCCCTACCAGCTTCGACGCAAAACCCTGCTTCCCAAGAGAACCGCTGCTGCCTCTGCCACCGCCTCTGCCTGCCCCAGCAAGAGCCCAATGGAGGTAAGACTGAAACATTCGAGTGCATTTTTTAATGTATTTCACTGCAGCTTCCATGTCTACAGACTTGTGTGTGTCCATACTGCATGTGTGAATGAGAGTGAGTTGCTGATTGATTGTGTCCTTCTCTGAAGGAACAATGATTTTGTGACTGAGCAGTAAATTTCCCACTTGATTACTTAGTGCTTGAATCTTGGCATGAAGTTGATGTCCTACTTGCCCTCTTTTACAGGGAGCTTCTACTTCATCAACAGAGGCCTTTGGCCATCGAGCCAAGCGGGCACGAGTGTCCGGTAAGAGCCACGACCTGCCAGGTGTGTGTTAAATCTCAGCAGCTGGGCAAGGATAGTTTTAGCTTTTTTTTTTTTTCTTTTTTTTTTTTTTTTTTTAAAACATGAACCTATATTGATTTTTCCCCCCTCTCTGTTCTGGTAAATTGTATTATTTTACAATCTATTAAATAACACAACTCTGTAGTTTAATGTGCTCAGAGTGAAAGATTTTTCCTAAAGCTTACATTAGGATTGTGTGTCTGTGCGTCTACTTGTGTGTTTTTAGCAGCCCCAGCAGAGCAATATCTGCAGCAGAAGCTTCCAGATGAGGTCGTTTTGAAGATCTTCTCCTACTTATTGGAACAGGACCTCTGCCAGGCAGCTTGTGTCTGCAAGAGGTTCAGCCAGCTAGCCAACGACCCCATCCTATGGTCAGTGCTGAGATGGAAACTCTTCTGTGAATATCACAGGCATTAATAGACAGACAACTGACATTCTGTGTGGTATTTAATATTGTAGGAAGCGTCTATATATGGAGGTCTTTGAATACACGCGTCCCATGATGCACCCTGAGCCAGGCAGGTTCTACCAGGTCAGCCCAGAGGAGCATGAACACCCAAACCCATGGAAGGAGAGCTTCCAACAGCTGGTGAGTTGGTATCCATAGTTTGATGAAGAAAGTGCTCACAGAGGTGCTTCAATATCTTGGTATTGACCTGGTTTATTTTATTCCGTCCTTATGTTATCTCTGTATATATTAAAAATAATGTCCAGTTCTGCAAAATCATATAATGCTTTGTAATAAAATCCATGCCACTCACTAGGCTAATAATGTCAGACCTGGGGAAAAGAGTGCAATCTTTGCATACGCACATCAGAGACATTAGAAAGTAAATCAATGTCCGTGTGTTTATTTTTAAAATATCACTTTAAGTACAACAAAAAGGAAACATCGCTATTACTGGACTTGATATCAAGGACAAGCACTTAGAAAATTGTATGCGATTAAGCAACAGTAAGCAATGAAATGGAAAAACAACAAAGTGTGACAGATTTAGTTGTGTGTACATGTACATTAAATCCATTTTGAAAAGTGCTTTCACTTAACTGCTCATCTTTAACCTCTTCTCACTGTTTTATCAACATACCACTCTATCAGAATTTCTGAAAAGCAGTTCCTTAGCCAGGCTCTTCTTCTGCCTCTATTTTTTTGACTGCACACACAGTGTTTGCCAGAAGTTCATTCTCACAGCTTTCAGTTCATCCACAGATCAGATTAGTTGAATGTCTGTTTGTGCTTTCACATTGTTGTTCTAAGGCTATGTCAACAGTAGTATGTGTAAAACCCGTTACAGGGACGCTCATCTCATTATCTGATTATATCAATCCAGGGCTTTTCTCAGACTAAACAATCTCTAAGCTCCTCAGGCTAATGGGACACAAACATATTTGCTTTATTGATTATAATGTAATTCTTAAGTTTTTACAGTTGTTCTACTAATTCTTTACTGCATTGCTTACTTGAAATCCAAAAATATTATCTCTAGATTGACTAAATCAGCCACTCTAGCTTTAATAGCCTAAATGAAAAACAAACAAACATAAAAAAAAACTAGTATTGGGCGAGTTAAAAGTTGTAAAAATTGGAGTGTTTATGCCGCTGCTTTCATAGGTAGTCTCTCCTTCCCAACACCAAAAATAATGAATTAATCCTGGAAGGCTGTTGATTGATGCACATTTCTCCTTATGAAAGTAACACCAATGATAGTCCCACCAATGAGAATTTGGTCAGATGAGAGCATATCAACCAACCAGTCAACAGGGAGACTACAGCTTTAAATCATTCTATGTTTGAGAAAGTGTGTAGCTCTGCATACGCTGTTGATCTGTTGTGGTAGGTTTGTGGGTTGCAAATATATTTTTATCTGAACCCGTACAAGAAGTTGTGAGATAAATCTGAGGGGACACGAGATGGTTAACAGGACAGGAAGCAAAAAAAATAATTTCTGACTTTTTCCTGTAAGTATTTGTGTTCACAGCCTTTTGTGACACTTTCTTGTTTTGTTCTGTTTTCTATTCAAATACATCTCTTTAATGCCCAAAGAAACAGCATTTGAATCAAACTTACCTGCTATGCTAAATGTTGGGAAAGGATAGTTTGATGCTCGGGTTATACGAGGACCACATTAATGTTTGAGGTAATCGGCAGTGACATATAATGACCTTGGTGTTTTCTGTGTTGCAGTACAAAGGTGCCCATGTAAAACCAGGCTTTGCTGAGCATTTCTACAGTAACCCTGGCAGATACAAAGGCAGAGAGAACATGCTCGTAAGTTGAAACCTTGTAGTTAAAGGGAAATCCTTGAGAACTGATATTTGTTGCAAATACCTTGCTTTTGTGAAATGCCTTGTGGTACATTGTAGGTGTGTGTATAATCTGCCTGAAAAAGTTTGTGCCTTTCACCTGCAGTACTATGACACCATTGAGGATGCACTGGGTGGAGTCCAAGAGGCCCACTTTGACGGTCTAATCTTTGTTCACTCTGGCATCTACACAGACGAGTGGATTTACATAGAGTCCCCCATCACCATGATTGGTGCAGGTAAGGATGTTGCCTTCTCTGAAAACTACATAAGATGTTACATTGACGTTCCTGCCTCATGCAATCAACATCTCTTTTAAGTTGGGGGATACACCCTGAGATGTGTTTATGTCCATGTGTTTGCCGGTGTTAATGAGTGTTTTCTGCTGTCCTCTCAGCTCCTGGTAAAGTAGCTGACAAGGTGGTGATAGAGAATACTAGAGACTCTACGTTTGTCTTCATGGAGGGCTCAGAGGATGCCTATGTGGGATACATGACCATCAAG
This sequence comes from Trachinotus anak, assembly GCF_046630095.1. Taxonomy (NCBI): domain Eukaryota; kingdom Metazoa; phylum Chordata; class Actinopteri; order Carangiformes; family Carangidae; genus Trachinotus; species Trachinotus anak. The sequence goes on along the minus strand of NW_027273876.1, from coordinate 6,862,178 downwards.
GTAAACACAGACCTCACCTTTTCCTTGCGTTGTTTTCACCCAAACCAGGAGAAGGCTTGTATATAATATAGCTGGGAATATACAATAGGACAGTCCAGTATAGTCTCTAATTTATTTATTTTTTTTCATAGTTGAGGATAAAATATTTTTTTCCCTAATGGAGTCTCCTGTGTTTTTGTGTGGTTTGAAGAGAACGTGCTGTAAGTAAGAATCAGAATTGAGTTGAACAACAAACGCAGGCCTTGTGACTATGCTCATGGGGTCCTGATAACTAAGTCAAATTGTTAGCGAACAAGAAAATGTATCATTTATCATTACACAGGAGTGATGGTTTTGTTCATTGAACTTGATTGACTTCATTGCCAGATGTTTTATTTTGTGAATGTCTCCGTTTCAGGTTGGTTCGATGATCAGCTGTTAATCACCTGATTTGTATAAATAAACCATGTGCCATATTTGAGAGCTCAGGCAGTGGTGGGGTGGATGTGATGAGACTAAATGATCTGATTAAATTGTCACTGGCATTGTATCACATTGAGTTATGTACTACATATGTTGAGATTGGGTTTGTCACAGTCCACGCGAATCGAACAATTTTCTGTATCCTGAAGTGTAAGACATCAGTGTTTTCCGATTCGGTCCTATAATCAGCTGCGTGTATCAGTGGCACTAATTTGTCCAGTGTGGATGTGGTGGGTGGACCGAAGCTTGACGTGTTGTCAGTAAACTCGTCTGACCTCTGCTGCTCTTCTCTCCTCAGTTTAATCCTGATGATAAGTCAGCGCAGCACCATAACGCCCACCACTGTCTGGAGATCACAGTCAACTGCAGCCCAAACATCGACCACTGCATCATCCGCTCCACGTGCACAGGTAACACGCACACACACCCCCATCAGTTGTAGCTGGTGGAGGCCACAGTAACAAACACTTGTGCGGCTTCAAAAATGGCTGTAAATATGATTTAGCACCTTTTTGAAAAATGCAGCATTAGCTTAAAGTAGCTTTACATGATGTTGTGCAGGTGTTTGTGTGTACTTTGTCTTCAGCAGTGTGGAGCCATGGTTTTCTATTGTTTGAAAAGCTCACAGTGTCCCTCATTTTGGTGTGTTACTAAATGATTAGTGTGTTCCTTATGAAACTGCATCCAAGGATGAAAGACTGAATTAATCATTCGGGTCTTGGACTGGAAACCAAGAAGCCTTGGAGCAGTAGTTTTTTTGGCAGCTACTTTTATTATGACTATTTGTTCTCTCTGATCAAAAAATTTGGGGTCGTTGGATTTCAGAACTGGAAAATCTGTGCCAATATTGCACGTTAAAACACTCGTGTATTCATGGTTTGTTTTTATCACCTCATGTCATTTAATAAAGTGCTTTATCTTCATTAAACCACGTAGCAGGAAATATCTTGTCACATTACAATAAATTGTATGTCTCAGGAGCATTTTTCAGTGTGAAATCTGAAAAAAAAATCGGATATTTTTTGGTAACTAGTACATCAGTTTTGCCTTCACTGAGATACCAGTATTACTTTTTGTGTTTGCTAGTAATACAAGCTGTCATTTTATGGTGGATTCCAGACAACTCTTGTCCTGATACAAAAAAATGTGTGCAAAGCAGTTACCTACATGTCTCATGTACTCTATGCGCATGTGTGATTAGTATATTTATAGTATATAGGTGACTAGATTTTCATGAACATGAAAAAAAAAAAAACACACAACTTTTTGGTTTCAGTTTCATAAATGTAAGAATTAGATTGTGTTTGTCATTTGTGAATTGAATGGCTTTTGGTTTTTTGACTGTTGATCAATTGATAGATAGTGAAAGTGATCATTACTTGCAGTCCTCCTGAAGAGTGATCCCTCTGTTTTCCTCTGTGTGTAGTGGGTTCAGCCGTATGTGTGAGTGGCCAGGGAGCGTGTCCAACCATCAAACACTGCAACATCAGCGACTGTGAGAACGTTGGGCTGTACATTACAGACCATGCACAGGTAAAAATTTTCCCACTCAACAGTAACACTCATGGTTTGCCATGAATGCACAAACCTCCACAGAGAAATCTTCATACAGGCTTTGTTTCTTACTCGAATATTTATTTTTGTTCCAGGGGATTTATGAAGACAATGAAATCAGCAACAATGCGCTAGCGGGAATTTGGGTGAAAAACCATGGTAATCCCATCATTAGACGTAACCACATCCACCACGGACGAGATGTTGGAGTGTTCACCTTTGATCACGGCATGGTAAATACACATCAGCTATGACATTTCATATGTTTTACTTGCAGAAACCTCACACACCATCCTTCAAATGTGTCGTCTTCTCTGTGTTTCAGGGTTACTTTGAGAACTGTAACATCCATAGAAACCGTATAGCAGGCTTTGAGGTGAAGGCGTATGCTAACCCCACAGTGGTGCGGTGTGAGATCCATCATGGCCAAACGGGAGGCATCTACGTCCATGAGAAGGGGCGGGGACAGTTTATAGAGAACAAAATCTATGCTAATAACTTTGCCGGTGTTTGGATCACATCCAACAGTGACCCGACGATACGGTACGAACACACACTTCACAACAAAACAGATACCAAACACAAAAAATATGGCTCCATCTGCATATTTAGATCAAAATTGTGACTGTTTATTTCCTTTTTTATAACCAGGGGAAACGCTATATTCAATGGTAACCAAGGAGGAGTGTACATATTTGGAGATGGGCGGGGTTTGATAGAGAGTAATGATATCTATGGTAACGCCTTGGCGGGAATCCAGATTCGAACCAACAGCTGCCCCATTGTACGGCACAACAAGATCCACGACGGACAGCATGGGGGCATCTACGTGGTAAATACACTCATCATTGTGAAATGTCTGTATGGTATTTGTTTAAAATATAGCTGAGAATTAAACACTGTGTTTCCAGCAAGATGGTTTGATCATCTTTTTTTTTTTTTGTAATTTATTTTTTTAATCAAGCTGTTACTACTTTACGTTTCAGCATGAGAAAGGCCAGGGGGTGATCGAGGAGAATGAGGTTTACAGCAACACACTGGCCGGAGTCTGGGTGACCACAGGCAGCACTCCTGTCCTCCGCAAGAACCGCATCCACAGTGGCAAACAGGTAAAACGGACACAGTTAGACATACTCAAACAATTGTCATGGGAAACCCATATAAACTGTGCAAGTATTAGAACCAGCTGTAACAAAGTGAGCACTGTATGAACAGCTACATAACATTTTCTTATCTAAAAGTAGTTATTAATCAGGGCATCTGCATGTCTTGAAGCATTGAATTTATCCTTGTCAAAAGGTCTTAAATATTGAAATGTCTAAAATTAAATTTACAAAAGTCTTAAATATTTTCTCTTGCCTGCCAGTGGCTGGGATATTAGTTAATGTTTTTGTATTCCATTGTGGGCTGAGATGTTATACACCTATAAAGTAAAAGTAAGATTGTTTTGACAGAGGATTGTGTTGCAGGAGGCTGTTCAGACCTTTATCATTTGTTTGGAGTGTCATTCAGCACCATTAGTACCTATAGCAAACTGTCAATAATGCTAGCTACAACAGCTAGGAAGCTCATTGTCCCAATTCAAGCCAGTCATCCATATTGTGCTGCTTATTCAGGTCTAGATCATGTAGATTTTATTATTGCTAGGAATGAGTATTATATACTGCTTTGATTCTAGGCCATGTGGTCCATACTGGGTTTCCATTGTGCTTTCATACTTTATCTGGTTTGATGAAATTGCTATCAACTTGAATTCTATGTGGTATTACACTAAACATTTTAACTGGGTGAACGCTGCAGAAATCCTGTGAAGGAATCGGGCTTTGGTTTGACGTGTACAAACACCATAGTTGCAGTTAGACAATCCAGGGATGCTTCTTAATTAACTTTTGGTAAGATGCCTGCTGTGCTGAGATGATAGCTTTACTGCACCATGTACGTGCCCTTTTACTCAAGTGTTTCGTGTGTTAACAGGAATATTTTTGTTAATTGGATTTTACTGGAAACGGAGAGACTAGAGTGCTGGATGTCAAAGTTAATATAAACACAATTAGTGAGCTCTTAGCTTGAGGATAAAAAGTAAACACCTGAGCTACTCTGTTTATGTAAATGTAACCAAAAAATCTTGTTTCTGAATTAGCTTGGTAAATGTAAATGATGCAGTATTTTTACCCCGACTACTCCTGTTGACTTTATTAATCTGGGGGGGAAAAGTATATTTGATTCACAGTGTATATCGACAATGTCCTTACTGTGCCTTTTTTTTAACCTCTTTAAGAAATGTGTATTATATTTTCTTGTGTTAATTCTGTGTTGTGTTTTGTGTTTTTTGTTTGTTTGGTTTTTTCCCCCTTCTTCTAGGTCGGCGTATATTTCTATGACAACGGGCATGGTGTGTTGGAAGACAATGACATCTACAATCACATGTACTCTGGTGTACAAATAAGGTAACAATTGCCCCCTTCCAGCAGTAATATATATGAGACACTACATCAGTTCTTAAGCACATTACTAATTTTTCTTTTTTTCCCCACTTTCTTGTGAATGATTCAAATAACCTTTGTTGAATCTTGACAGGACGGGGAGCAACCCAAAGATCAGGCGCAACAAGATATGGGGAGGCCAGAATGGAGGAATTTTAGTCTACAACTCAGGTCTGTGTTTTACTCCATCACTTTGTCCGTCTCATGTCTAGTGCACATGTGCACTTCTTTGTCTAATCCTGCTCTTTAATGTAACAGGTCTGGGCTTCATCGAGGACAATGAGATCTTTGACAATGCCATGGCCGGCGTGTGGATCAAGACGGACAGCAACCCCACACTGAGAAGAAATAAGATCCATGATGGCAGAGATGGAGGCATCTGCATTTTCAATGGAGGCAGAGGTACTGCAGTGCAATCTGTTAACGTCTTCAAAAGGGCAAACAGCCAGAAAATGGAGAGAGCGCCACATAGCCTCTGAAATTTTCTTCCTAAACCTAATAGTACAGCAACATACTATTTAACTTCCAACGTTTAGATTGATACTAGAATTATGGCATCTTTTTCCTGTTACCTTGGTATTTGTTCGTGATTTTGCCCCTGTAAATTTATAGTGTAGATTTTGCACCTGCTTATTTATAGTATAGGTTTTGCTCCTGTACATTTATGTTATGAAATCTTTTTCTCTGTAGGTCTGCTGGAAGAGAACGACATCTTCAGGAACGCTCAGGCTGGTGTGCTGATCAGCACCAACAGCCATCCAATTCTCCGCAAGAATCGCATTTTTGATGGATTCGCTGCCGGTTAGCTTTTTTTTTTTTTTCCAAAATCAACTTCATATTGGTGTAAATAACATTACACCTTTATGTCTCCTTTTGGTGCTGATGGCAGACTGTTCTTTTTTCTTCTGCAGGTATTGAAATTACTAACCACGCCACAGCCACGCTGGAGGGAAACCAGATCTTCAACAATCGCTTTGGGGGCCTGTTTCTGGCCTCTGGAGTCAACGTCACAATGAAAGGTAAGTAGCTTTGTGGGATTAAAAGTTTAGCCCAGTCTGACCTTAAGATGTGCTGTTTGCTCTCTACCTGTCCTCATCTGTTCGTTTTCTGTCGTTCTCCTGTCAGATAATAAGATTCTGAATAACCAAGATGCCATTGAGAAGGCGGTGAGCAGAGGACAGTGTCTCTACAAGATCTCCAGCTACACCAGTTACCCCATGCACGACTTCTACAGGTAAACTACATCAGATAAAAGGTTCAGAATAAAACTGGTTATGGCTATGGCAACTAGCGATTATTTTCATTACTGATTAGTCAATTGGTTATTTTTAAGCAAAAATGCCAAACGTGACCTAGTTCCACCTTCCAGATGTGAGGATTCGTTCCTTTTTCTTGAGTTGTGTGACAGTAAATTAAAGATTTGACAAAACAAGAAGTTTGAAGATGTCAAAATCATCAGAAGATTAATCAGCAAATTAATCATAATGAAAATAACGGTTTGTTGTAGCCCTATGTTTGAGAAACTGTTCAATGAAGAAATGGTTAAATGTCTATCAGATTAGCAACAGTCAAAAAGCACAAGTAAGGAATTGTCTCCCATTTAATCATTTGTCTTTGTTTTTATTTTGCCTGTTATGTGAATGAATCTGTTTTTGTCTCTGCAGATGTCACACCTGTAATACAACAGATAGGAACGCCATCTGTGTTAACTGCATCAAAAAATGCCACCAAGGGCATGATGTAGAGTTTATACGGCACGATCGGTGAGTCTTTTACTTCCTCCCTCACATTTGGTTTTATTGACGGATAATTAATTTTTTTTTTTTTTTTTTTTTTTAATATGAACTGAAAAGAAATAGATAAATTATCCTTTTTCAATCTGAAAATACTCAAAGGGACTCTGGTTCTTAATCCTTGGTATCTGTTCCCCTCAGGTTTTTTTGTGACTGCGGAGCAGGAACGTTGTCCAACCCGTGCACGCTGGCCGGAGAGCCCACACACGACACAGACACTCTGTATGACTCGGCGCCGCCCATCGAGTCCAACACGCTGCAACATAACTGAAGGCATCCGGTCGAGTTACACTCTCTCACATAAGCATACAAACACATTACATTGCACACAGCCACACACACACAGACACACACACTTAAACACACACACTCACATACACACATCCACTTGCAGCCATAAGGACCCAGAGAGACTCTATGAATGCGGCGCTCTCAGATGGGATCGAGGTGAAAGAGGCTGCAGAGGAAGCAGCTTCCTGCCCGCTGCGGTCAGACTCGCCGCAGCGGAGGCAGACTCCACTAGAGGGAGCAGTGGAGCTGAGGGTAGACTGACAGAAAGGCCACAAGAGATTCCTCGCTCGAGTATTTCTTATTGCAGTCTGTAGACAGAGAAGATGGGAGAAGGGCTACGCAGAGGGGCTGCCGATGGCGGCTTGTGCCCCTTTGGCAGCACATGAAGACCCACCCCCCACCTACCCACCTCACCCGGTGTTAATCCTCCGCTCCCATGCCCACTTCTTCTTCACAAGAACTGCTGTCAAAGAGACTTCCTGCTTCCTCGCAGCTGCCATTCCCATTGGCTGCCCAGGTGGTTGTAACTAGGCAACGGATGGGAGGATGTTGCTCTGTTGTGTGTGGATAAAGAACAAGATTGTGTGTGTGTGATGGAGCACTTGGGCTTTTTTTTTTTTTTTTTTTTTTAAATATGTTCTGATCAATGGATTTTATTTCAATGCTTTCTCATGTAGTTTTGTATTTTCAAGCAAAAAGCTGACTGTATTTGAATGTCTTTTATTTTATTATATATTATTATAATTATTATTATTTTTCTTTGGTTAGCATCCCTCCTCCCACCCCGACACCCAGGCAAACTGCAGAAACTCAAACGTCCCAGTGGTGAAGTTCTTTCTGTGAAAGAGAATCTCGTTTAAACACTAAAAACCCTCTCCAGTATATTAGCTTCAATGGCAGGTGGAGGGGCTCCACAGTTGTATAAAGGTGTGTATGCGTGTGTGTGTAAATGTGTGTTGCGTACAGTGAAAGTTGTGTGTGCGTGTGTGTGTGATTGTGTGTGTGTGTGTATATGTTTATAAGTTGATGCAGTCAGTGTTTTGTGGAGAGGGTTTCAATAGGAGGCATCAGAGCTCCTTTGAACTGGAACTGATGAGTCAATCTGCAGCCCCCCGCCCACGTCCTCTCCCCTTCCCTCCCCCGTGTATCGTGGTGACTGTGGCTCCTCATGCAGCCTGAATCGTATGCATGTACCATAACATCTAGACTTAATATATTGTGAAGTATTCAATAACCATTATGTAGATGCTAGTTGGAATTCAAAAAGGGGTATACTTTCTTAGAAAGACAAAAAAAGAAAACAGGAAACTGGCCATTTCTAAGAAAATAAAACTTTATTAGATCAGAGGTGTCTGTCTTGTAAATTTACTCCCCATGATGAAATCCACATCCTGCAGAGGTACCAATAAACTCCAGGTCTTATTAAAGAAAGTGCTGCTCAAGTATCCTCAGAGGTAACATTTTGGCAGGTGAGTAACTGCCCCAAAAACTTTGTTGTTGGTTGTCGCGGGTCCTCATTATGAAACATGCTGCGCAATATTGAAATGTAGAGATTGTAGAAACAGGATGTTTGACTGGAAAACTGCTAATGAGAAAGCAGACCTCTGCATTATTCATCTGTAACAGCTGCTGATCTTCCTTTTACAGCATCCATTGTAACTGACCTTTGTTAAACCTATGAGATATTTCCAGTGTTTTCACTGTTTAGGGGTGAAGCATGATTGATAATCTCAAACTCTGCTGCCATTCGTACATAGAGGCAACTAACAGGCAATCTTAACCTGAAACGTGTTCAAGTCTTTTAAAGCTGCCTATGTATGCACAAAAGCAATTTCTAATCACGGTAGCAGAGGCTGCTTTCCACCAAGTCTGACATATTCAGAGTACTGCTGTTTTCTGTGGGTCTACAACTAATTTTTTATTATGGATTGATTGTTGGGTCTATAAAATGTCATCAACAGCACCTGGTGGCTGCAGATAAAAGTAAGAGATCTTGATACTTACTACAGAAAACAAATTTAGAAGTGTTAAAGTCCAGAGAAAATGAACTTTGGTTAACCGTGCATAAAATTATGCACACATCATCAACAACATCTGCATTTGAATTCATAAAGCAGCCCTCAAAAACAAAAACACTCTTGGATATAAATATCATACTGTAGATCCCAGAGTGGGAGTGAAATTGCAATTTAATCCAAGAGTCCTGCAATAAATCCTCCTCCACTGAAGTTATAATGTTCAGTTTATGTTGAAACTGTGAAAGAAGTGTTGATTTAACTGTATGATTATTTAGGTCTGCGGGTTGTGGTGCTGTTGAATTGTAATTTGTATTATTTTGTTCACATCCATGGGGTTGGATAAATAACAGAAATACCTCTGTATGATGCAGAACAGTTCAACAGCAGAGCAAAATACAGCCTCCAAAATCATACAAGTGAATCTAAACCCCTTTAAACCAGTTTCAATAATTGAACATTATAACCTTCGTGAAGGGAAGATTTCGGACTGAATTAGGTTTAGCTAGGTTTAACTTCCTAATGAATTGACAATCAAGTGTAGCATGCTGACGTTCAGTGTGGAAAACAATAATGTTAGCCTATGCACTTTTAAAGGAAAACAATGTGTCTTCCTCAGAACTGTTATTCACATTATGTTTGAAGTGCATTCATCACACAGTTTCCAAGGAAATCAGTTATTCTTTAACACAGCCATTACACAGACACTGATGCGCAACATGTTGTGCATAAATAACCATGTCAGAAAAAGTCACAGCACATCCAGGAACAATTCTTTATTGAAAAACTATACAGTGAAAGCGCTCTAGTGTTTGTCTGCAGTATATGAAATTAATCTTTGTCGAGCACATAATCACAGGTCCATTTTTACAGGGACACATCGTGCAAGGATCTCTGTGACATACATGTTATTTTTGGCGACCAGCTCCTGCTTCATCTTCCTGAGCTCTGCCTTCACCTCCTCGTCACTCATGGTGGCAGCAGGAAGTGACTTTGCCTTCTCCAGGAAGTCCTGGATCAGGTTTTCCCCCACCTGAAGGAGACAGCAAGGGCATCAGTTTAAAAAAAAAAAAAAAGCACAAACTACTGTTGTTGACAAAAAAATCTATTGAGTGTAAATTCTTCAGGAACCCTGAAGAGAAACACAGCTTTGCTCAGCCTCATGAGTGCATTTACATTTACAGAAAACCAGAGGAACATTTAATCCTTCAGCTCACCTGAAGGTTGGGGTCAGCTGAAAAAGCTTTTATAATTTTGTACGCTATTGTATATCGCGATATAGCCTAAAAACATTCCAATATTATTTCTAGGCTGTACTGCCCAACCCTATTCACAAGGAGTATTTTAAATACTTGAATCCATAGTAAAGTTTGTGATGACTTTACGTTTACTACAAGAGAACTGCACCAATTTGTCTGTTTTATTACAGTCTGTTATAAACCATTTATGAAGTGTTCATATGTGGCTTCAGAATGCCTCATAAAAAGTGTGAACATTTTCTGTTCCTAATCTCTCGACCGACCAGTCGACATCAGACAGGACAAAATGTGGTTATGCAGGATCATATGTCTGTGTTGTGATGACAGCGAGATGTTCTGGTAGAGTAAAACTGAGTCCCACTTGTTTGTCTGTCCGTCGTTTCTTGGCCTCAGGCTCATCGACCTTCTCGGACTTCTCCCCTGCAGGTTCCTGGAATTCCTCCAGCTCCTCCGCCTTCTCCTTCGCCATGGCAACAACTGCAGGTGGGAAACAAGCCAACTCGGCAACGTGGATACCAAAACTCTGGTCACACACACCTGAACGCAAAGTTTGGGCCGCATTAGTTTGGAGACTTTTTGGAATTAACACTATGATGCACTGATTCTTCAAATTATGTAAAAACACTCAAATCAAAGAGCATCTTCAAACTACAGTCAACTAGTCTAACTACGGCAATTAATCAATAAAACTAATGCATACTTTTTCTAATCAATTAATGGTCACCAAAGTAAAAATATCAAAGATAAATTCTATTTTATTATGCTGTAAAATTAACACCTTTGGGTTTTTTGTCTACACCTCACACCACAAAGGCAATCTACATAAGAAAATAAGGCATTTTCACATTTGTCAGACTGAATTATGAATAAATAAACAAAAAGTAACAACTGCAATCAGAGTGAGATTAGAAGAAAAAAAAAACAATACATTTGTACAACCACAGTCACAATCAAACCAGTTGTCTTGCTCCTTATATAAACTTTCATTCATGCCAACTGCAACCATAAATGAATGCATATCCAGCTTTAAATAGGCTACAGTGAAAACAGGAATTAAACAAAAGCCCTGAAGTCTTGTGTTCTATCGAATAATTGTGAAATTCAGAACGCTTATCAGAAGAGTCACAAGAGAAGCATTTCAGCCTATTAGAGGAGAGAAACTCTCAAACTCTCAGATCTTCTGCTGTGATAAAGATATTGCAAGAGCATTGTGACTCTTTGCATGAATGTCTAAATAAAGCTGTCAGGAACATTGAAAGGTTAAGTTAGAAGATGCAGACAAGTCACTCATGGCCTAACCCTTGTGTGAAACCACATGTTAATGTTTGCCGTTTCACCTGGTTTGACTCTGTACAGCATGGTGAGTGTGTTGTGGGAGGTCAGGGCTGTGACGTGCAGGTTGTGGACAGTGGGCTGCTGTGCTGCCAGCGCCGTCAGCTCGTGGAAGTGCGTGGCAAACAGGCAGAAGCAGCCGATTTTGGAGGTGATGTGCTCGCTGATGGCCCAGGCCAGACCGAAGCCATCGTACGTGGACGTGCCTCTGCCGAGCTCGTCGATGATGATGAGCGAGTTCTCTGTGGCTGAGCTGGAGGGACAGCACGGATGATGAGACCAGGCTCGTATCGCTTGTGTTTAATGAGCAAGCTTGTGTGCTCGATTACCTACCGCAGAATGGCAGCGGTCTCCAGCATCTCGGACATAAAGGTGGACACCCCTTTCACCTGGCAGTCTCCTGCTCCCACCCTGGCCAGGACACTGTCAATCACGCTAAGCTCCGCCTTCTCGCATGGCACAAAGCAGCCAATCTGAGCCATCAGAGCGATCACACCCACCTGCCGGATAAACGTCGACTTGCCACCCATATTTGGTCCTGCAGACAAGAAGAGAGGTGACTAAGTGATGGTGAGGAACAATGTGTATCCACAAAATCTATTAATTTAAAAAAAGAAAAAAGCTGAGTAGAGTATTCTTGTAATTCAGTACTGCATGCTACTGCTGCTGTTTCACTTAGGAGACCTGAAATCCATCTCCTCTTTTCACCTGTGATAATGTAGAAGCTCTGCTCTCCCTGGACGAAGGTGATGTCGTTGGGTATGAAGGCGGTGTCTGCGTCCGTCTCCATGCAGGGATGTCTGGCCTGCAGCAGCTCCATACGCCTGCCGCCGTCGGCTAAGAGGCGAGGCCGAACGTACGGCACAGGTGCAGAGACGGACGCCACAGCGAAACTCGCCACTGCGTCCAGCTGCGCTATTACGTCGCTGAGCGTCTGGAGGGGGTCCACGTAACCTGGTGGTTCACACAGTTGGACACATAATGAATTATCACAGAGAGAGGAGACTGCAGCATGTGCAGCCTCCAGAACAATTGACATTTGACCACAATCGCACAGTACACTTTATCTGCATTTGTAGAAAATGTGAACAAAATCAGTTACTTCAAATTTCACATAATCAGGAGATCATAATTTCCATTTGGTTCAGACGAGGTCAGTCCTATTCAATCAATGCCATACTGATGAGACACAGTGAGCAGCATGTGGGGAGAATCCTCACCTGAGGCGATGTTGATGATCTCTTTGACGATAGCATTCTGGGCCTCCTCGTACTCCTCCCTGCTCTTGGTGTACTCCTCGTTCAGAGAGCTCAGCTTACTGTAGACATGTGAAAGTGCACATGCAAGAGGACCATCAGACAATCAGCTGACAGAAAGAGCGGGGTTATCCGCTGCTGACATTAGGTGTCTAGAATCTAAATCTGTGGTGACCCAGTGACACAGACCTGTTGGTGAAACGCACTCCGTTCTTCTGAACATCCAGTGTAGTAAACTTCTTGTTGTTCCTCAGACTCTTCTCCTCCTTGCAGGTGACTCTCAGGTAAAAACCCAACATGGCGTTTGACTCCAGCTTCACCGTCTTGCCAGCATCCAGACCTGGAACGCAAAGTTACTACGATGAGCTCAAACTGAAATTAAAAACCTGAGTATGAAAAAAAAGAACAAATATTTTTCAACTTCGACCAGCATTATCTGCACGGTGCCTGTTATCTGGGTTCCAGCTGCTGTAGCAGCAGGCTAGATCAGCAGTTCCAACACATGACCCACTTGAAAATCTCAAAAATGTTGTGTGACGAAAGTGCAGAAATGCTCCAATTTTAAATCTATACTAAATTTTCATTTCAGTAAAAACTTTTGTTAATAACAACTACAAACAGAACAAAGTTTGTCTTTATTATGTCTGTAGGGAATAACGCCATTGTTTCATGTTTAGGGTTTTAGTTTGAATTTCAAAGGCTAGGTCGACTCTGCTTGGAGAACCTTTAATTACACAGCAGACATTCAAAAATTGGATTAATCAGATGATGACTGTACGGGGTTATCAACTTGCTGTAGCATTTTGTATCACACCACAGCTTTGAAAAAAACCATCATCAGATGTGCGCATGCAGTCACTACCTTAAAATGCAGCATCGAACTTTGTTGATACACATCTGTGAGATTGATAGATAATTTTAGTCTCAGTGTCTGTTATAAGTGTGTGTGTGTGTGTGTGTGTCACCTAGTTCTCTGGCTGCACTGTTCAGCACTGCCTGCATGCTCTTTTCCAGCGCGTCCATCTTTTCTCTCAGCTCACTCAACACCGGGTCAAACGACGCCTTCACCAGGAACTCATGGTGGTCGATCTGCACACAGCAACAACGTGCAAGAAAAGAAACATGTCAACAACGTGGAGAGTTGATAATACGCAAACACAAAGCACAGAACAATATTCCTACATTTTCCTCATGTATAGAAATGGGAAAGATGGGAAAGACGAGACCTGGTTCATGTCCAGAGTGGTTTCGATCATCTCCTGATACTTGATGAAGTCAGTCAGCAGGTCTCTGAGAGGGGACAAGAACACTGCCTCCAACAGAACCTGGTAGCTGCCTGCAACACAGAGACTCACACAGATCAGAAGTGAATCAATATATACAGTATGTAGGTCGGACAAATCAAGCAATCTATGTATAAATTCAGAAAGACGTGACTGGGGTGTGTGTGCAGTGTAAATGGCATCAATGTTAAACTGAGCGTCCCCAAGGCAAAGTGCTTCTGGTCTTCGTGCTAACCTAGAGTGAGCTAATCAAGCTAATTTAGCATTCAGACATAAGAGAGTTTCAATCTGCTCCTCCGTCTCTCGTCATTAAAGCGTTTTATAACAACTACCAGGTATCAGTGATTCTCGATCGGACTTAAGCAAACAATCAGAAAGCATCTTATGACTGGGAAAATCATGTGAGTGAAGCGATGTTGTGCAAAACGTCATCCTGGAAGTCATTACTAATTGGATTTGAATGGGATACAACAGCTGAAGACCATGTCAGGTGTGAATCCTGTTTTGCTCTGTCTGGCCTGTTTTCTTGCCCTTTCTCTCCTTCTCCTTTTCAGGAAGCAACCAAGCCAAACAGTGGTCGTTAGCCACTGGGCAACCCTTTAAAAGCTGCCTGCTCAGTCTGTCTCAGCAGCTGTCAGTTTTAAAATAACTGCACAGTGCAATCATTTTTGTAGGGCTCAATATTCCCACACAACGAATCCAGCATCTTGTAGAGCCAGTGCCCAGATGAATCAACTCCATTGTGAAGGCCACGAGAGGAGAAAAACACCGCTGTAATGGCGTTCTTAATAAACTGGCAAGTCAGTTTACAGTAACTGCTGCAGGTTTGTGTACCTGAGTATCTCTCCAATGCTGTGATGAGGGCAGGGATCTGGCTCACGGCCTGGTAGACCCGGTAGCAGTCCTGCAGCGTTGCAGTGTGACGGTGGAACTTCTTGGCCAGACGGTGGAGATCAGGGAACCGTCGCAGCAAGTCCTCCTGACAGGTCTGCCTGAGCTCAGCGTCGCACACGAAGCTCTCCACCAGGTCCAGCCTGCACACGTGCACACACACGTTGGATAATAAAAATGACTATGCTTGCAGCCCTTCAACAAATAGACACAGGACTTATTGCACTTCGCTGTTATTTCAAAGAACAATTAGAGATTAATCAATTCTTTTTTGGCCCTGAGTCCTTTAATATTAGTTAACTGCTGATGCTGATGGCGGGAACCCGCTGCCTGTGTTGTGTGTGTGTTGCAGCTGCATCGCTGTCTTCACACCGGCTGCATGTCTGCTACTGCCAGATCTGTATTTCTACACAGTTTGCAGGATACTCCAGTTTTGACTATCAACAGGTCTTTCCTCTGTCTACTTCTGCTGGGAGATGTGCGCCTCATGCAGGTGTATAAGACAGAATCAGATTTTGATCAACTTCATTTTAGCTGCTAACACTCCATTAACACATGACCCGATCTCTCACTGAAATGTCTGATCTCAGCGGTGTATTCCCGTCATTGTATTACCTCTCCTCTATTTTGGTTTTGTCCAAGAGCGGTTGTTTGATCCACTGGTTGACCAGCCGCTGACCCTGCGGCGTACGGCACTTGTTCAACAGACCAGCCAATGAATGCGCTCCGCTGGTGTCGTCCGGTGAACCCTAGAGGACACAATTCAAATAGCGAGTTTCAAAACTACTGCTGAACCAAAAAGAGGCTCAACAACATGTATTACAATTAGCAATCATTAGAAATCTAATGATGTCCACACCCACGTCAAGTGTTCTGCTATTACAGAGGCAAAACAGAGGAAGTTCAGTCTTAGATAGTAACATTGCACCTAGTCGTCACTTTCAACAACTCTCACAGGACCGATTTCTACAAAAACTGTTTTGTATGGAGGGGGCTGGAAATCTCAGAGAATGGTTTTGACCTGGTCCCTGTCACTGACCTGGAAGAGGTTAAGAGCCCTCACAGCAGCGTTGTCCAACCTCATGTACTGACCCAGATCCAGAGAGGTCAGACTGAAAGAGTTGAAGTTGGACTCATCAGAGAGCAGCTCAAGGAAACGCACCACTGCAGCCAAGCATGACATAGCCACCTGGGAATGAAACCACACACACAGGTTCAGGTCAAACTTTTCATATATTAACCTCCCAGGTCAGGTCAGCATGGCCACTCAGGATGACAACATTACTGACAAATTTGATCTGGGAGGATATCAAGCAACTTCCAGGTGCCACCAACAGATCTGACCTGAGCCACACGACCTCCTCTCCTATCCCACAATTTAACTCAGCAGGAGGAGAGTATAATAAGACCAACTTCCTATTATAAAATATAGTTTCAGTTCAGCACATGACAAGAAAACCAACAAGAGTCAAATTTATCCGATCTCAAAAATGTCCTATTTTGTTACACTGACAGTCATTTTGTAAGATTACATTCCCCTCACTATTGTTACTTTGTTGTCCTTGATGGAAATATGTGTCAGGAAGCTTTTTCTCTTGTTCACCTGTTTGTCCAGCTCAGGCAGTGTGTTGCTGGCCACAGTCTCTCCTCTCTTGGCTCTCAGCAGCCTGTTGAGATCCTGGACCATGTCCTTGCTACTGAACTCTGCCCTCTTCCTGTCAGAGACCAGCATGCCACCACGCTCCACCACCTGCACACACACATTATTAGAATACCTGTATTTGTGCAGCACTTTTCTTGACACGGTTACAAAGCGCTTTAACAGAGGGGAAAAAAAAGATTCACTTATATACAATTATACAGTAAAACCAAATAAATTACATAAAAATGTTTTGATTCCAGGAAGGGAAAAAACATGTTTTAACAAAAAGTTAAGAAATGTATCTTTATACAAGAAACTGTGCAGCTGGGAAAGGGTCGGAGATTTCTGGATGCCACTGCCTATAAATACATATATATGAGAAACATAGAGAGCATTAGGTGAACTCGTCTGGCAAGGACTTGAATGTAACACATATACTTATGTTTATGCCCGACACTCCAGTTTTAACACTGCCACACTGTAATTTTTTTAGATGTTTATATTTATTCATTGATAAATTTGCCAATTCAACACACAGTAATTAAGCAGTGTTTTTTTAAATTTCTTCTTCTATTCATTTGGTGTGTATTTCTTGACCTGGGTGGTTGGATCAGATGATGAATCCAATTGCCTGTGCAGGAATAAATAAAGTTACACTGAACTAAATTCAATTTAGCATATTTACCTCTCGTAGTTTATTGCTGTCAGCGTTGGCTTCACCCTGGGCTAAGAGACACTCTTTAGGGCTGAGTTGAACAAGCAGGGACTCCAGGTTGGAGAAGATCTCGTTGTCTGGAAACTCACACACACCCATCGTCCTCTGGGCTGCGTCCACATAGCCGACCCCGACCACGCGTTGTCCATCAGCTCCCGTAGCAAAGCGCACAGCTACAACTCCCGCACAGCCCTCTGCTCCGGTTCCTCCACCAAACAGAATCTCCTCAAACTGAGTCAAGTTTCCTGGAGAGGCCTGAGGGTGGAGGAAACAGGCAGAATAATGGAGAGAACATTTATTGTATTGGCTTATTTAACAGCCACTGTGCACTTTAATGAGCATTACTTTGAATTCAATATTTCTTAAGACTTTTCAAAACAGGGCACCTGCAGTTTTTAAGATTCATGTGACATGAGTTATGCCTGCCTTGTAACATCTTGGAAGTGTGCTGGATTTGTAACGTGTTATTCCTTGAGTTAGTGTGTTTTTGTATATTTCTACAAACATCAAATCAAAATCTGATGACTTTTGCATGCATCTGTCAAACTGTGATACTTCAAATATGACCCAGGCCTGGGTGATATTAGTATAGACAGTATAGACCAGACAGGGCAACATTAATAACTACTAATTAAGACATGCAACATAAAATCAGAACACATTTTATAATGGAGCACTGGCTCAATGAAAGTAGAACAGCAACAGAGCATCATAACTCAACTCATATAAAAAGGTTCATGGGTTTTTCAACAAACAAATCACACTGACTGTGCTCGACAGTCAATACAATACCTTGTACTCGATCTTCCAGTCGTGCTCCTTGCTGCTCTTGCTGTGGTTCCTGTACACTTCCACTCTGTACTGCCTCACGAGCAGCAAGTCTTTAACAAAGGCCTCAAAGTTCAGCTTGCTCAGGACCACACTCTCCAGCTTGCGACTCCCTGTTGACCAACATTTTCATTAATATTAGAAACAACTACAGGGATACATTTATATGCATTTATATGTATTTTTAGGGGAATGTCTGAATCCTTCCAAAACTCTCAGTGAACCTAATTTGAAATCTGTAGGTTGAGGGGACAGACACTTTTGAAATCAACAACTTGAGACAAGACAGGTTTTAATTCATGTTTAAATACGGAAACAGATCGTATCAAATGGTGATTACATATATTTACACGTGAATTTACAAAAGCCTGAACCAAACACTGAAGATCCATAGCAGGATTCAAGGTTTTTCAGTCCTACAACAGTGGTTCACTTCTTACGGGGGAAAATCACCATAGCAACTTCTGCTCAACTCCTAACCTGCTCTGGGGCAAGTTAACTTCAGAGGATCAGATCAAAACCTACAACACAAAAGCACAACTACAGACCAATCAGAAACCTGGAAATAGGTCATCTTTCCTACAGATTCTCCATGGGATTCCTGACAGCGTTGATGCCTTACACCGACTAATACTTGGGAAGTATTTCTAGTGTTTCTTTTTTTATTCGAGTCATGTGATCACATTGTTTACATTTGATTACCAAAGCACTGTATTGGTGGTTTACCTAGGTAAACCCAGGTAACTGAGCCAGCAGCGTCGCAGCACAGGTTAACCAGGACGGCGGCTTGTTGTTGGGTTCAGTTAAGCCTGATAACGAACTGATATCCTGGGTTTGTTGAACCCGCTTCGTTGTACAGGCCTCATGACTGCAGCTAATGTAATCAATGCATTTCTCGTTAGCTTAGCTTGAGTAAATGCGTCACCAACACACAGCTTAGGCTACAAATAGCAAACTCCACCAGTTTAAAAGATTTAGCTCGCTGCGAGGTTAGCTAGGTTACAGATGCTAGGATACCTGAGCCCAAATATTTGATGACCCCATTCGTCTTGAAAACTTCTTTCGCCGCGAATATGGCGTCTTTCCCGTGAACAGTGTAGTAGTCGTTACGGTCAAATATTCTGAAAGTGGTGTCTGGTTTCTCCGGCATGGAGAAAATGAAGTTGAGGAAGCCATGCTCGGCTGCACTATCCATGGAAAGGTTTTGCTTCGGTTGCACCGCCATGCTGGAATCTCCCGCCACCGCTGTGGACAAACAGGAAGTCACGTCATGACATCGTGGCGTGTTCCCATAGAGACCGAAACCAAGAAATAAGGAAGTGCCTCGTCTTTTTGTGTTTTTATGTTTTGTTTTGTTCTTGCTTGTTTTTGTTTTTTTTAATTATTAAGTTTTTCAACACATGGACAATAATCTACCTTTCTTTTTCACACAATATTTGAAAGTATTTTACCAGTATAGTTAAATGAGGGTGTCCAAAACATCAGAGCCACTTTACATGTGTCCAACTGTATCCAAATATTCTATTGACACTGACTCAAACATGAGCTTATATATATTATATATATATATATATATATATTATCAATCTATCTGAGCAATATCTATTTCTGGCAGCAATTGTAATAGCAAATGCAAATCCAACCACTCTCAGTGGTTCTATTACATAAGGAAAATTGGCATATTTCTACCCATGGTGTTTTGTAAGATTGAGGTCATTATTCCATATGTGTCCTAGCTATTCGTAGAAATGCTTCTTGTTGAAAGGCACTATAGAGATAAACTTGCCCGTCTTTCAGTTTGAGATAGTAAACCACTCCTTTTTTTTTTTATTATAATTTTTTTTTTCGAAATTTATGATGTGAACCAAAAGAAAATTTCAATTGTTATTATTACTTAATTTTAGAGTAGAATAGAATGTAATAGAATAGAAAAGAAAAGAAAAAAAAACAAAGATGGATGGTTAAATTGTTTAGTTTTTTTCTGGTTGATCATAAAGTTAGACACATGCGTTGTATATTGCGGTGTCACTGGTTTTAAAATCTCTACTATAAAAAGGAAAAAAAGAAATAAATAAAAAAAGATCCAGTCTTGTGGAAAGCTTGGTGCTTTGGATATCACTAAGTTGTATACAGTACATTTGCGGCACTTTGAGAAAATGTATTTAAATGAGCTCTATTGTGTGTTAATTTAGGGGAAAAAAGTAAAAGTATAAAAGTAATTCCATGCCTGCATGTGAGAGCGTGTGATACATATGCTGTCTTTTTCCAGGATTAGTGAAAACACACGCAGTCATCGATGATTCCAAGAAACTGCATGACTAATGTCATCAGTTACAAACCACTAGAAGTAAACCTCCTCTTTTACTAAGATGAAAGATAGAAGAACTTTCATTGTCCATTGTTAACTTGGTGTGTGTGCATGTGACAGAACTGATTGATGAGTGATAAATAAAAAGTTGGGTTCATTCACATGTGGGTCAAATGATGATATCATCTCATTACACCAGAATATTGGCAAATTAAATACAGGGTTACCTTTCTCAGCCATGTCAGGGGAGTTTGAGCTCAAGGCAATGCTACTGGCTGTACTTAACATTGTACTATCCTTGTTTAATGATCATAAACCTGTCATCAAAAACCACAAGCTTCATCCTCTGGGGCTTATGAGTATCTATAAAAAGTTTCATGGCGATCCATTCAATAGACTGTGCTGTTATCAAACCTGACTTTTGAACAAACAGACTGAATCAGTAAAAACAGTAAATCTTTTTGGTCAAAATTTAGAGGTGAAGGACTGATAAGATCTTACATTTGGACGACCAATCCTGACAACTGGAACACAATCCAAACTATCAGTTATTAAAGAATATATTGCTCAGTATGACATTTAACATTGTGTCTGTAAGCCTTAAAACTGAATGGATCCTTATGGCGAATTAAGGATCAGCTGACAGAGTTTGGGTTAAACCCCTCCCTGCGCATCAGTTACGATAGGGGTCACACACCACATGCAAAAGGACGGCATCTCTGAGCCATCACAGAGGTTAGGGGGTAATGAGCCTAACAGCACAATTTTAATTATTTGCACGAGTTTGGAGACTCGTTTAACTTAATAAATCACCCTTTTGAATTCTTTCTTCAGTACAGAGAGCTTAGATTCAAACTGGCAAAGTGTAAGAGGGAAACTGCACTTTGTGCTGGATGACACCAGCTAAGCTATTTCTCATGATAATATGTCATAAGTTATTTATTGCTAATTTAATCTTTATCTGTTTTATCGACAGCCCTCCTAATAAGCTTCCAAACAGTTAAATGTATTTACTATAAACAAGCTTGTAAGATCTGGTGCTGTGTGCGTGGTGGGTTTTAATATTAATGACAATCTCAACATTATAGTAATCTTAACAATGATAATATTAGTCCAAACTACTATTCCCAAATGACCTACATTTGGTTGACAAATATTGAATGTGAATACAAATTTAATTTGTATACAGTTTAATCAAATTTTTGCATTTTGATATTTAAGCTTGATAACTTCAATGTCAGTTATATTGCAACACTTAGTAACTGATGTGTAATTAACAGGTGGGGACCAACATGGTTGAGTATAAACAAAACAAACCAATCAAATGTTCCCATACATCATGGGAAATAATCATCATGACACACAAATAATTATTACATAATCTACAGTTATTGTTTTTGTCATTAATAATAGAGTATCAGGACAATGAGACGGGAAACTAGTGTATGTGTAATATTTAACCAAGCAATAGAGTTCATTTCACTCACTAGGTTGGGTCAAATGAACGATCCAGTAATCTGGATCAAATGGAAAACCACATTACTGGGGTCAGAACAACCTAGAGTGTGTTCTGTCCTTTAGTTATTTCTTGATGGGATAAACCACAGACCTCTCTTTTTTATGGAGTGATCCCTCAGTGCTTCATATGTGTCTCTGCTGTAAATGATGAAACAATCCTAGTGGTGTTTTTTCTTTTCAGGATGCAAAAGGTGTAAGTTTAGGCTGTTTCCACTGATATCTTGACACACTCCATCAGTTTTGACAACTTTTCTTGTGCCCTTTGTTTATTTGTGTCTTCTGTTGTGTGCAGGTTTGAAATATTGAAACCCAAATGTGTCAACAGAGAAACAGATAGATTGTCAAAGCAGATTTAAAGAGCCCCTAATATCTTTAAAGAGGGCAGAAATGATTAGATGAATCATGTCGTTTATAAGAACTGCCTCTTAAGTTCGCTTGCTCCAGCTTTGCCAAATTGAAGATTTGCAGCCTTTCATTGTACATAGAGTAGAGACAAAACAAGACATTTGTCAACTTGGGCTCTGGGAAATTGTGATGGACATTTGTGGTGTTTTTTTTTTCCAAACATAAATGATTAAACTCTGTTTTTGATAAGTGCTACATAAATAAACTTTATTATACAGAAATATTCAGTCTTCACTCCACCTGCAAGTTACATCATTCAAATAATCTGAACAGTAGAACATTACAAGTAGACTATTGTGTACAGATATCTTCTTAATGTCGGGGATGTGGAACAAAATCAAGCGTCTTACTTCTGTGCAATAATGTATTCAAGACATTATCTAAAGTTATGAGGATTTAGCAGTTTCAGTTGACAAATCAACAGGGTGTCGTCAAACATGAATCTTTTTAGTATAAAATTCCCCCTTGTATTTCCTCTGACAGTGTTTCCCAGTTGAGCAGAAGTGGAAATTACCCACTGGATTAGTTTAATCAGGACAACTGAAGCCCTGTAATACTTCAGATACATTTTGGAAAACATTTTTGGTCTGTGATTTTTTTTTTCTTCCCCCATTAATTACAACCTGAGGAATGATTACTGCAACCGGCCACCTATTTTATGACAATCTCGAAAAATCGTGAACGCATCATGAATGTTTTCCTGCCTTCCTGCATCAGGTTTTTCGCTCTGCCGCAGGATTTACATGCAAGTTTCAATTTAAAAACACCCACAACAGACCTGACTGCACAAAAAAAAAAAAAAAATCATGTTCCATCTCCATGTGAAGTCATGAGCCTGCCGAGCTTTGTAAGAAAGGTTTGTCTAGTCTCTAGCTGTGTAAAATAATCAGAACTAATGAATGAGGGCGATGAAACGTGTCAACTTAACAGAGACGCAGAGAAAATTGATTCCACGCAGCGCTCGCTTTAGGAAGAGGTGCTCTGTGTTGGCATTTAACTCTGCTGACGAAACTCGGTGTGCTGACGTGGGTGGCGCATTGGCCAATGGGAAGGCGGTGCGCGCTCGGCAGCCGGTTTGGGCTTTATAAACCCGGTGAGCACCGGGGATAGGAGTATCCTGTCTCATCCTCTCTTCCTCCCTTCTCTCCCTCCAGAGTCAGAAAGCGCCCACGACCATGAACGGACACTGCAACGGGAAGGTCAACGACGCCGTGGAGGAGTTCCACTGCAACAACGGTTTCAGCAGCCTCATCATAGACACCAAGACGCCCGCCGTGCACCGCGAGCAGGAGACGTCCCGCAAAGAGGCCGAGGACAAGTCCCGCTTACCTGCCCTGGAGGCCGCCTACACCAGCATCCTGCGGGAGCTCGGCGAGGACACGGACCGGCAGGGGCTGCTGCGCACGCCGCTGCGCGCAGCCAAGGCCATGCAGTTCCTGACCAAGGGCTACCATGAGACCATCGACGGTGAGTCAACAGGTTCCCGTCGGACGGGTTTTTACACTGGAAGATGCCCTCGTGTAAAGAAAATGTGACATGCTACTTGATTTAAATGGGAGGGGGAAAAAAGCATTGTTGAGGGAATGGAAAAGCAGAAACCCATTCGCGTTTCACTTGTTATGTGTCCGAGAGTGCGCATTCAACTTTCAGAGGCTGTTGTTTGTGGAGGTGATGTTGCATTAAACAGATAGGAGCAGCTACTGTATCTGAATATCTTCACAGAAGTAAGTCAGCGCACTACTCTGGAGGCAGGCAGATTTCCACAAAAGTTCAAATTTGGGCTATTGACTATAATGAGATTCTTAAATCTGTTAGATTACAACAACTGGGACAATTCATTTTCTTAGTTGGTCTGCAGAAAATGAATCAGCAACCAAATATCATCATATATTTGATGTTTTTCTTTGGACAAAACAAGACTTTGTAACTGTAATGGACAGTTGTCACTGTTTTCTAGGAATTCATAGAAAAAACACTTCCAGTAATTGTCAGCTGCAGAACTACATGATTCCTAAAGATGCTATAAAGAGCAAGTACTAGACAATATTACAGTGAAATCTCTTAAGATATTAGGATATTATTCATAAATCAAAGGGAAACCTCTCATAGATTCAACATTATAGTCTCAAACTCGCCAATCTGGCGATGACCACATTTCTTAGTACTTGCAAATTCTGACGGTATTTCTAAAAATGTATCTGTGTGTTCCTGCCCCCAGACATCTTAAATGACGCCATATTTGATGAGGATCATGATGAGATGGTGATCGTGAAGGACATAGACATGTTTTCGCTGTGTGAGCATCACCTGGTGCCCTTTTTTGGAAAGGTAAGTCTGTCTCTCTCTGTTTGTGTGTGTGTGCACCAACCAAAAGGGAATTTAAGACATTCAAGTGAATTAAAGTGATTATTTGTGTGAAAAACACAAATAACTGCCCTGGGGATGTAGATGACTGGTGTGTGTGTGTTTCTCAGCACAGTAATTACAGCATTGAATTCCTAAAATTTACCGCCTTTTACTCTGATTGTGTGACATCTGTTCTCATTTCTCTCCAGGTTCACATTGGGTATATCCCCAACAAAAAAGTGGTGGGACTGAGCAAGCTGGCAAGGTAACACAACACACACTCACACACTCTCACTCGTACCATGCTGCTGTCACTGTGGCTGTATATTTCTGGTGTTAGTGCTGGGTGGCTGCGTTCTTCTGTTATCTCGGTGCATTGACCTGGAGGCTTAGACTCTAAGCCCACTGGCCACATCTAGTCCCCTCATCAAGCACACTCACAGACACAAGTCTAAACTCTCTGCTCTCGAGCCATGAGAAAATCCCTTCGGACCTGTGGGAATCACCAGTTATTATCACAGCCTGTCTGTCTCCTTCTCTCCCTTCCCTAAAATATTGCACCATCTCTGAATACACAAACCCAGAATAACAGTGTCACTGGGTTTTTAGACAAACTCGCTGTAGTTGAATCTTGTGCGACAGATTCAGAGAATTCAGTGGGGTGAATCATTCACAGATGAAGGGTCTGCACAGTTGGACGGCCAGTGTGGAGACCAGGGGTCAGGGACTGATGCCTATCTCTGTTTATTAAAAGATTAATCATTATTACGGCTGATCTGTAATCAGTACTCTCTCCTTTGATTTCTGCAGGATTGTTGAGATCTTCAGCCGGAGGCTTCAGGGTAAGCAATCGAAGAAATTGTGCAAGTTTGAAAGCCTTTGCACGTGATTTTACCCCCCAAAAAATTGAATTTCATTTTCTTATTATCACGTTTACAAATGTCCACTTATTTTCTTCCTTTCAGTACAAGAGCGCTTGACCAAGCAGATTGCCATGGGAATATCTGAGGCTCTGCAGCCAAAAGGCGTGGCCGTGGTTATTGAAGCAGCGTAAGTACACACATAAACACACACGCAGCCTTCATTCTCATCATTTGTATGATTTTAATGGTGCTCTAAAGCCTCACGGGCAACATGTGAAAGCATTTCCTTAAAGTGAGACAGTGTGACTTTTAAAAAGTAGAATTACCACAATTAGTATGAGCAGTGGCTTTTGGTTGTTTTTGCCTTATAATGGACATTACTGAGTGAGTTCATGGAATTTATGACTCTTGTCCACTTTTATTAGTTACATATGTTGAGTCCTCAGTAGCTGCTGTTCAACACAAGTCACATAGCCTTGCTTTAAGAGAGTTGATTTAGCATTCCACTCCTATAACTTTGCCTGACTCACGATGGACAGGATCAAAATCAGTGCAGTAGAATCAGAAATATATTTTTTATTCCATTCATTCTTTTTGCTTGTCAAAACCTGACGCTTAAATTACCCACTGGGACGTTTTTATGAGTGAAACCGGTAGAGTTCCCCCTTAAACACATGTTGATTAGGTCCATGAATTTCCTGGAAGCATGTTCAGGCTACACACAGTGCATGCTGCAAATCTGAGCCATGTGTGTTATGTGTGTTTTCAGGCACATGTGTATGGTAATGCGAGGCGTCCAGAAGATGAACAGCCGCACAGTGACGAGCACCATGTTGGGGGTTTACCTAGAGGACCCCAAAACCCGGGAGGAGTTCCTGACTCTTTCACACCACAACTAGCAAATGTCATTCATGTACCATTCACTCCCGAGCCTCTGTATTCAGTAGCACATGGAAAGTTCTGGAGTGACAGCGGATCTGCGTCTGACTTTACTTTAAGAAAATGACAAACCAATGGCAGGAAACGTAAAGCAAATATCTGATGCAGGATCCAAGCCAACTCTGGAGCTCACCTCAATACACTGAAGCCTGAAAGATTTCAGTCCTGCTGCTGAAATCTATCATTTGAAATCACTGTGAACAAAATAAGAAATGTAAGACTCACAGTCTTTGTGCCTTTGGTAGATATTTTTGGTAATTGTTTTTTTTAATTAAAAAAAATATATATAAATTATGAAACCTCAGTGCAATGTTGTAGTGTGACAGTACTGAAAGATTTTCTTTTTTTCCTGATGTGAATTTCATCGGTGCTTTTATCAGTGATATTCCTGAACCTTTCCTTGCTATATTATTGTACTTAGAATCCAGTGATTTTAGTAATTTAACAAACTTTGTGTCAACTCTGAATACGTTTATAAGTCTTTGTAATATATGACATTTTTAAGATATTCATTGAATTATTATAATATATGTAGTCCAAAGAGTGATGTATTGAGTAGATATTTGCTTTTATGAGTGACCACTGCAGCAGTATTTTGAAGATTCTTTGCCTAAATAATGTGATGGAAACATTATGAAAGTTGTCAACCTTCTTTGTGTAAGTGAAAACAGCCCAGACCCAAGGGTCAGTGTGTTATGTTTGTTTTATAAATAAAACAAAATGGTTATATATTATCAAATGTGTCTCAGTTTTATACTACATATTCCAACAGTTTAAGTATGTAGCACATTTATACTGGGAAAGTGACAAAATTATGTGAAGTTAAAGAGCCTTCATACATATGATGTGAGCATTGATGGCTCTAGGTTCACTGAGTAACAGGTATAATCTGGGATATTATACTGATGTCCCTGAAAGCACCACAACATAGAATAACAGGAGCAAAAGGGGAGTGATATAACAAGCTAAGTAAGGGATTCAGAATTATATAACCAGTTATAGTCACTTTAAAATGTAGTTGTAGATCTTTTAGTTTAGATCACAGCGGATCACACACTCTGCTAAACTGGCTTAAACATCAGACTCACTGACATTTGCCATATCCAAACATTACCTTCTGTACATCGTCTGTATTAGCTGAAGCCTGGTGCTGTTTTGTGCTATGGAACAACAGCATAAATGAATAATGAGACATAAAAGCAAGCGTGTACACATGTGGTTAAAAGCCTGAGGGCGAGCAAGGCCTTTAAATATCAAAGGAGGACCCTGCCATCAGACAGCTTGTGAACTATAACCTCTATCTCTGACAGCAATTTGAAGGGGGGGTTGGGGGGTTTCCATAACTGACAGTGCAGCATGCAGTTTCCAAATATGATTATGTCTGAGTAAACCAATTATTACAGGCATACAGGACAAATATGGGTATGTTGTGCGTAAGAGGCTAAAATTATACCCTTTATGACTTCAGGCTGGGGTACAAAATAATCCTGTCAAATGATGTCCTCATATTGGATGCTTTAATTCACTCAAAAAAAATGCAACACTTGACATATTACATACAGAAATCAATAATTTTTAAAAAGCAAAAGAGATCTAAGAATTTAATTTAAAATATACAAAAAATAAAGAAGCCTTGGCTTACGAAACAAGTGATAACTGGATAACTTGAAGATGACAGTGCTACCCTGTGTATGGCCACTGTATTAGTTCCAGTAGCGTTATATAATATCCTATAATAAGAGGACAAAGCCATCTTCAAATATCTCTCTTTCACAGAGTTAGGAAAGAGGTACAGCTGTCAATGACATGAAATTGTGGAAAAATATTGCAAACGTGACAAGATGACAAATATACACCTCAGTCTCATCCTCACATCTATTATTCACTTGCAGAACTGTTCTCGGATCAGCGCGCTGTCACACAGACGTCTGTTTGTAGTTCTTGGTGTCCAAAACCTTCTTTCCACACATTGCACAGATTCCTGGAGAGACAAAAGGGGGGGTGGGGGGGGGGGTAGAGTAAAGCATCAAACGGATATTTTCAGGCTCTACTGTAAGTTGGTATTGTCAGTGAAGCTTATCTCTGCTCCACAAGTCAAGATCTGCAAGTCATCTGGTCATCTGCAAGGCTCCACAAGTCAAACAATTTATTTTCTTTCATCTGTGTAAAAACCTCAAACATGACAGTGAAGTTTCCTCTCCATCTTCTTTGTTAAACTACACTGGATGGTAACACATGAGTGTTATGGGGAAGACTGAGGGGAATTCTCAAAGAGAAAACACACTAGTGCAACACAAAACTTCCACGGATTTCAGCTCAGTATGGAGTCCAGTGTGGGTGAGTTTATACCTTTCTTGTATGCACAGCCCTGGCAGTAGTGTGATCCAGACTGATGAACTGAGCTCTTGCAGATCCTGCAGATGGCAAAGCCCGTCTTGCTGTAAGGATCAAACCTGAGAGGGAAATGTATAATAGATCCATAACTAGAAATGCACCATTACTGTATGATTTTCAGGCTGTCAGCAGCATGGCTTTAGGGAATAAATGAACATGCTAAATGCTAATGTGCAACAATCGCAGTGAGTGGTCAGAAAACAACATTTGTGTAACTTCTTGCAGATAAAAACAGGGATAATGATGGTTGTACTTTTCCTCACACAATAAAACTTGGATTTAAAGTCAGTCTTTATGGAGCTACTCACCTTGCTTTCTTAGAAGTCAGCATCTTGTTTTCATTTAGTTTGCGCCCGCCACTCTCTGTGTGAAGGAAGCAAATAGAAAGAAAACATCATCATTTTAATAACAGTACATTACAGTGTGCCACAATTAAAAGAAAAAGAGAAATTAGAAATAGTATGAAAGCTGTGGGATTATAAAATAAAGTGTGATGTGTTGATCACAATCAAAAAGCGGGGCCAAGCTTGTGTTTGTTATCCGTGTAGTTACTATCATTTGAAGTTCAGAAGCAAAAATTGATGTTGATCAGTGATAACATTCAATAGTACATTGAAACAAAACAAACATGTGAAATATCATCAGTCCAGACAGATATAGCACCAGATGTGTAAATACTACATCTTGCTGGGACTTACATCTGGCCTATCTAGGAAGTCTTATCTTTATTTAGCTAAACTAAAGCATTTTTCTGCGAGTAAGTAAGTATATTTTCCTGACTATTCTTACAAACCTTTCCTTAAGTAACATTTTCAAAACAGGATTTTTTACTGGTAAAAGGAGTATTTTACCATGTAATAATAGAAGTTTTGGAGTTAAGGATCCGAGCTAACCTGTTGTATTCCGAGCTCCATCCTTCCAGGTGTCGGGGGTGATGACCCTGCCAAGCTTCTTCTCGCCTGAAACAATTAGTAACACAAAGAGAATAATAAACTTGCTAAAGAAATAAAAACGTTGTTTATAAACCAATATGAAAGCAGTTAGCAGCCGCATAACGTTAGCTTTCGAAGAATCCCCAGCCTTCGCAAACAGCAAAGATTTGGTTTCTTTAAGGTAAAAAGCATCTGAATAGTGTGATACGTACATTTTTCACAAACCATCTTTCCTGGTTTTTCGTTATAAGCGAGGCTTTCGGACAGTCGGTCAAAAGAAAATAAAAGAAAAATGCCTGCTAAATGCTAGCTTGCTCCGTAGAAGATTGTAAACTTCCGGTCGCTTATTCCGCCTGTTCGTGTTTGCTGCAGTTTGATTGGTCTTCGTTACGAGCATCTCAAATTTTATTGGCTGACTGTACTGTCCGTCACAGGAGGTCAACGCCTTCTTTAAATGGTTCTCATCACAGTTGGAAAGTCACCTACAAAATAATACTTCCTGTTTGCTGCAGATTAGTATTTTTTGCTTCAAAATAGAAGTACCATGAGGGTGGTAGACACTCTTGTACATGACATTTATTATTATTCAGGAAATCTCTCGAAAGGTAAAAAAAAAATTATCTATACACAAGATTACAACAAGGAAATGTGGCCATTCACAGCAATGATCACACACACGACCCACAATCACAAGTCTCTGGGTTGCAGCTCATCCCAGTGGTAACATGTATAGTGCTGGAAACCAATATTTCCCAGTTCAGTGTTGGTATTTTGCTCTCAAAGATATAGACTATATGAATCTTTTGAGAGCAAAATATGTAAATCAGGGTGTAAAGCTAAGTTGAGCTTTATAGAATTCACACAGGTCAAACATAGGAAGCGCACATTAGATCTTGAACATATAATTGAATTTATCCTAAAAAGAACTAGACTGACTCTACACTGCTGTACATTATAAATATTGTTACAAATAGGCTACCCACTTCTTCTTGGATGGCATAAACTATAAAGTGCATGTGTAAAATTGTACACCTGACAAATTTAGAATATGTAAAATGTTATAATTTAAAAACCAAGGTGCAAAAAATTGTCTATTAATTGATTAGTTGAGTAACAGAAAAAATAACCTGCAGCTATTTTGATAACCTATTTAAGTCATTTTAAAGTAAAAATGTTATGCAATCCCCAGTTCTAGCAGAAAGTACCTCGTAATTTGGGGGGATTTGCTGCTTTTCTTAGTTTATATGATAACAAATTAAATATGTTTTGGACTGTTGGTTTTGTAACAGTTTAGAGACAGGGTAATTAATCGATTTATAGATTAAATAAACAGCAGATTAATCGATAATGAAAATATATATAAATAATTCAAAACACTATTCTCTCGGTATTTCAGAAGTGTCGGTGCATTTTGCTTTTGCGCAGGTGAAAACGTCGGACTTTTATTGTGAAGTCGAAGCGGAAGTCATTGTAGCTCCATGTTTACGGAAGAGAAGTGGACTCAACGCAGTCTGCGCGACCGCTGCTGAATTAACATCTTAACGGGTTTCGTTTTGGTTTAAATATAGATATTATATAGATATTATTGAATTATAGATTATAGGTAAAGCAGCCATCATGTGGGACCATGAAATCCGAGCCATGGCGTCCACTCACGCCATCATCGCCGCCTCTGTGTTCATGGCCACCGTCCTACCTGCGGTGTTCGTCCAGGGCTTCTCGGTGTACGGGACTCACCTGCTGTGGCTCTACTCGGTGTCCGGCGCGGTGACCGTGGTCAGCGTCGCCGTCTTCTGGCTCCTCGGAGTCACACCGCCCACCAAGAAGCACACGCTGGGATATAAGGTAACCGCAGGGTTGGGGATGGTAGTGGTGTAAATTGGTTAAATTGTCTGGAAAAACTGTCTATGTAAGACTTGTGATTACCTGGAAAGGCCTCAAAAGCTCAAAAGTTTCTCTCTGCAGCTGTCCAGGTTGTTTCGTTCCTGTGTGTACCTCTTCCTGTCCTGCCTGTTCTTTCACTCTGTGGTGGTTCTCTACGGAGCGCCGCTGATTGAGTGAGTACATGGTGATGTTCATTTACTATACCTATACAGGTATTTCTGATCTGTGCTGCACTGACAGGTTGACAAGTCCACAAAATGTTTAAAACTCAGTGCTGCTACTTCGGGATTTGATTGGAGCTATGAGCCTCAAATTACTGTTTTCCAGATCTGCCTTAGAGACATTCTCCCTTGCTGTGCTCCTGACCTCTCTAACCACACTGAGGTGTCTCTGTGTGCTTGGGCCCAACGTCCAGGCCTGGATACGAGTGTTTAGTCGGCACGGGTAAACTTAAAATCTGATTTTCTTTTCTCCCTGTCCCTCTGTCCCTCTGTCACGTGTTTCATGTGTTTATTTTGTGTAACTAAATTGAATCTGACTGACCCTGCTTTGCTCTATCTCCATCTCCAGAGCTATGTCTGTGTGGGACACCTGTCTACAGATTACAGTCGCCTGCACGGTGGTAGGAGCCTGGGTGGGAGCCTTCCCTATACCTCTGGACTGGGACAGGCCGTGGCAGGTCAGCACACACTGGAAATCCTCTAAACAAAATGCAAACTGCGGGATCTTTGCCCCTATAGCTGGACATCGTGCAAGAAGATTTTATATTCTTACCTTAAACCTCTTTTTTTATGGAAGATTCTCGTTTCGATCACGAGTGCCACCTGTTCACCAGGAGGTGCACGTTCATTAGATTTTATCATTAGCAGAATTGAAATCCCCTGTTCTGCTCTTATCGTGGGAAAATTTCATTCACAAAAAATGTTACCAAAGAGTGAAAGGAGGAATTTGACACTATAGAGCTTCAAGTCCTGTTGTCATGAATCAGCAGACGCAGATATAAGAAATGTATCTGTTATGGTGGTTTAGTGGTGGTCTGGTTTAGCATAAAGTTAAAAATGCAAAAGGAGAAAGCAAAAAGCAAAGGACCCCACAAAATTGCTGCAGGATAATGTTTTTGCTTTTTTCCTCGTGAGTTACTGGACAGTTGTGTCCCTTCAGGCCACTGAAATTATTCAAACCACTTCCAAACTTGAAAGCACTTCCTTATAAATAACATCATCTTCCTAAACAAACAGTAAATGCACCAAATGATTCAAGCGTGTCCCTAATATTGCTTTTCTCGAACTTCACAATAATAGGAGTATTTTGCTGTCAGTTTTTTTTCCAGTCATCTTGCTTGTCTGCCTCTGGCATACAGCACAGTCTCTTCATAGTTTCCTCTCTTCACAAGAAGCCAGCTGTTTCCATTCGTCACTGAACAGTATTAAATGCAACCTCTATGAAATTAGGATTAAATACAGTAACCACTGAATATTTCTCTTTCTTTAATGAATCCAATTTTTTTAAATGACGAAAAGGGAGAGGCGAGGGGAGTTCTCTGCAAAATGACTGCAGGAAAATGCAAATTAGATGTAGACTTTGATTATTGGAGCATAACTCTAAATGCCAGTGGAGCTGTATTTTTTTTTTTTCCTTCAGAAGCTCCTCTTTAAACGAACTGAACATTACACGAGAGGAGATGTTGTGCTTGTGGGGAAGATAGTGTAGCCCCTCTTGATCTATGAGTGCAACTGGAGCGTTTCATCCCAGTTTACAGCAGCGAACGATCAGACTCACTCGTCCTCTTCTTCTCACAGGTTTGGCCTGTTTCCTGCAGTCTGGGCGCCCTGATCGGCTTCCTGTCGGGGCTTGTTGCTGCCCCCGCGTGGATCCACTATCACCGCAAACAGCTGACATACAAGTGCAAGTGATAGAACGGACACGTGTTTGTACGTCGGTGCTTGTTTGAATGTGACCATGAGGGTGTTTATTTTGTCCTCCTGCTGAATTTAACTTTTTACTGATTATTTATTGGGAGCATTCACTCTGTTTGCAGCCTGCAGGAGAGATGATGATTTTGTAATAACACAAGACTTATGATTATTTTGTACGGATGAAGTGTGGATCTGTTCCTGAAGACCTTTGACATGAATAAAGTATTACTTCTACGACGGTGTGCGAATTTTGATTGATGTTTTTGGTTGATTACGAGGTGATGAGTTTATAGTTAAAATTTCCTCAGTATCTGTTTGAGTGATTGAGTCTAATAATGCTTAAACCTGCAGGTGGGGCTGTTGGATCACCACTGTATATATGTGTGTGTGTGTGTGTGTGTGTGTGTGTGTGTGTGTGTATTGTGAAGGGAACAGAGTTTAAATGAAGAGAAGAAACTCAGCTTTGCAATCATTTGCAAAGTAATAAAAAGTCATCAGTATTATGGCTGGGTGGTCATTTACTGAAGTAGTCATGTGGGAAAGTTAGAAAGTTAAATACTGACTGTAAAATGTACTTACACTCTATCTCTCACACACACACACACAGACGCCGTTCTGCACCTGAAGCTGACTGCTGATGAATACTGTTCCTTTTTAAACAACCATTAATCTTGCTCCAACACTATTTCAACACCCTCCTCCCTCTCCCGCCCTCATTCTCATTCCACCTTTTCACTTCCTCAGGCAACCATATTGATTCACTTTCATTTTAGGGACATTCATTTTACTCCTTTCATGCTGCCCACATCTCTTGTTCTCCCTCGCAGCCCAATAATCATGATGAAACTTGCATTTTCTGCATCACAGTGTCAAATTGCAAAATAAATGAGGGATGTCGTTTGCAGACACTTGCACAACAATACAACTACATCTTATACTGTAACTATGTCTAAGGAATAAAAATGAGATGTCATTTTTGCAGTGTGAATTTAGCTGTATAGTATTATCGGGACTGACAGTGTTAGCACACAGCCAGGGCCAGAGCTATCCATTCGCCCTGTGTTTGATCTCTTTCATAAGGTTGTTGCCAGGGAAAGGCTGAGAAAAAATAGCCTGGAGGAAAAAGAGAAAAGAGGGAAAAACACATTTTCAAAAGCCATACAGGGAGAGAGAGAGAATTTCAAACCCATTTAAGTAGCCTACATACACTTACAACGCCAATCAGCACACCCTTTTCATGCTTCAATCTCTCCCTCCATCTCTGGTGAAATTCAATCTGACCTCACGCTGTTACCACCATTACCTTTACTCTCTGTGGCTTTTTTTTTTTTTTTCTATTTTCCACCTTGGTTCTAATGTGTTATTAAATGTGGAGAACAGAGGAAGTGGCGAGTAGGTCCCCTTAGAGAGAGTGATGAAGCTGATTTCACCCCAATCTGAGCTTAATCTCACCCTGATTTCACCTCCAGCCTCCGAGCAGTGTGAGTGTATATTTTTAGGACAGCTAAGATGATTCATACTTGTCTCTTTTTGTCCCTTGAGGTGTTTTTATACATGGAATTGGGAATGAATCCCACTTGTGGTCCTTTCATCTGCGAGACAATTCACACGTGTATACAAGCTACTGTTTCCTCTCCTCATTCAATCTCAGAGAACTTTATTTATTCACCGTTTGTTTTCAGGCTGTCCTATTGTGGCATTGTGGTCAGAGGTAATTTGTCAGCCTCCACCCACCCTTTCTCCCCAGCCTTTCCCACAAGGCAGTTGTTTCAGCTTTGTGTTTGCTATTTGCAGAGCTTTTATGTTTCTGCATTGTTCCTATGAGGAGGGACAAACAGACACGGTAGTACACTCTGAATTAAGAAGCACCCTCTGCTCTCTGCGGCCAATAGTGTTTTAAAAATACATATAAATACGAGCAAAAACAAATAAATCGGTAATACATTGCTCATGCGGTGGAGAATAAAGGATTAACACCCAAACTCTGCAGTTCCATACAGATTTTTTTTCCCGCCTCTTTAAGGTCATCTTTTCAAACCAAGATGGCTGCAAATTTAACACGAGGTCCAGTCTCACCGCTCTTATTAACGGCAGCCAGTTGTTTTCAGCAAGCACAATCCTGCTCAACTCCCCTGTGCACGACCGACTCAGCACAAGCAGCCGACTGGCAAAGATAGCTGGTGAAGAAAGTCAAAGCTGTGTTTTTCCTCAGGAGTTAGAGGAAAACAAACCACAGTGGAAAGCACAGCGAATATTGGATTTTGGATTTGTCTCGTAGCCAGGGACCGACACCAAATGAATGCTAATGTTGCTCTGTGTCTACTTGATGTGAAAATTGCTTGCTATATGTTAGATTGGACAGTTTTCAAAGCCAGAGAAATGGTGACGGCTGAGTGGTGATGCCTGGACTTCTCATCCAACGCTACCAGCAGGTCAAAGTTTTCAGCAGCTCAACACCTACATGGATTTCACAAAATCTTGTTCAGACGTTCATTATTCTGAGACTTCATACCCAAATGATTTTGGTGATTACCTGACTTTTGAAATTTGCTACAGACATCAATGTTCCTCAGAAAGAATCGTAATAACTTTGGGGACTTTTCCTCTGAGTTTTCTAGCACCATCATTGTTAATGTGAAATATAACAGCTCTGAAATATAAGCAGACCCCAGCCAAACAGAAACAGGAGGAGAAAAGTGGAGTGGTTTCATTAGAAATAGAGTAGAAAAAGAAACAAAAAACAACACAATTCTCAGACGGAACAAAACAACTGTCAACCTTTTGCTTACTCATTCATGAAAGGAATAAACGCCCCAGTTAAGGAATTGTTTTTTCATTCTATTATACACCTTTAATCTTTGATGTGTCACCCAGTCTGAATAATTTTCTGTCCAATTGTTATTGCTGTTTGGGTCCAGCATTTAATTTATTGAGACAAAACAGGCAGCGCCTTAATTTTTTCTCCTAAAATATTAAGTTGTGGACAGAATACAAACTGTAAATCAATTTAACTGTGAAGTTTGACTCAGAATTATTGGATTTTTCACCGTGCGTGTAATAACCCACCATCATTTCCCCCTGACAAATTTCCATTCCCAAATTTTCATGTCTAGTTTGGTTCAAACAATAAACAATGTTTATAGCCACAATGTGCAGAATTTGAATTTTTTTCTTCTGACTTTTCCATCTTATGGATGTTATATGGCTGATGCAACAGCCTTCTTCTCAGAACGCTTATCTCCTCCCTGGCGGCCATAAATCAGTTTATTCAGCTTTAAAATGAAAGGAAATACAGTAAATATTTGCATTTTAGTGTATAACTAGTGAAAGTGATAAGCCTCGAGTAAAAGGGATTTACCGCTTTCTATTTTAAATGTTTAGTTTTGGTCAGGAAATCCAAAAAATAATTCAGTTTAAATTACGTGTGTAATTTGTGTCATTTTTCTATAATAAAATCTACCCCATTACAATTATTTGAAATCTGCCATAATAACCACATAGAAGTCTTTACAATGATCCATTAAAAGGGGGAAGGCAGTATGACAGGACAGACAAGTGCCTCATGATGAAAGATGGAAACAGCCTCCTCAAAGGAAGGGATTCATCCCGTAAAAAGAGATTACATTTTCAATTTTCAAGCAACAAGTCACACCCATCCTCCATTTATAACAACCTTCTTCTCACACGCTCATCCTCCCCCCCCCCTCCTCACGCGCCACTTGCTTCCTGTGTTTTGTCTCTCCTTTTGCCCCAGTTTCCTGTGTTCACGCTCCCCCAGGTGTGCGCTTGATTAACAGTTGGAGTGCTGTGTTACTGAGTGGTAAACATGTTATTGAGTTGTCGTGTCTCTCCTGTCGGGTAGAAGAGCAACAACAAAAGGATCTATTGTCACTGAGGGATACTCAAGTGGGCTGCCATGACGCAAGAGGGATGGGGGGGAGACAGAGGGGTGGAATTAAGGGGATGCTGAAGGATTCCTCGATGAAAAGCAGGTTGAGGGTTTATTATCAAAACCAGGCATGAGGTGCCTCTCTTGACAGTTTGATGTGTGCACATAATGATTATGTTTTTCTAAGAAAAGCCTCAGCGGGAGGACAGTGACTGAATAACTGAGAAAAGTAGTTGTAAAGAGACAGACAGAGCAAGGGATTCCTCGGTGAAACAAACGAACAGTTCTAAGACAGGTTTTGCTCTCCTGTTTTGCACCTTTAATTCACGGAAATCACTTTAACCTTCCAGGGGATTGTTTCTGAGACACAGACTGGTGACGAATTAAAGGAAAAACCTGAATACATGAGTGGAGAAACAGAAGTGGGGGAATTGTGGTTGACGGCTCACATTTGATGGCCGTGATGCTCGTGCCTTAGTGAGATATGTAAATAAAAACAGAAGCACAACAGGTGACTGAGAACGTCAATGCAGGATGTGCTCAGACTGTGTCAGCGAGAACAGGCCGTCAGCAATTATCCAGAGAGGGATGTTATAGTAGGACAACACAATGACCCCTCATTACAAAGATGAAAACCATAGACACTGGTCTATAGAGATGTGGAAAGAAGTGATATGGTCAGATGAGTCATCCTTCACCATATTCTCAACAAGTGGGCGAGTGCGTCTGTCGCTTATGCCGAGAACAGTGTTGCAGTACAGGACTCGAGTCCTGATTCTCAGGACTTGACTCGGACTTCTGCACTGCTGACTCAGACTCGGACTCAGACTCAAGCATTGACTGACATTTGGATTCAGAAATTTGTTGGGGGCATTTTGCTGGCATGGTTTGGGTCCACTGGTCCCCCCGTCCTCTGGAGCATTTTTCAGCAGAAATAAATCATCCTAGATGTACAGTGTCTACCAACCATCACAAACTCACAGCTGGAACACACCTGCATGTAAGCACTGTATCTATACCTTTAGGGGCGTCCTGCACCCTCGCTTTGTAGAGTGGGATGTTTTGGAGAAAGACACTCTTCAAATGATCCACTGTGTCTTCATTTATTAACAGTACTCATTATTTCCCCCAGAAGGTCGAATTATTCATTTTCAAATCAGTGCTTTCATCAATTATCCATCATAAGGTTTTCCTCAGGGTGAGAAGTATTGATGCCATGACAAAGGGAGGTCCAGAGCTGAGTCAGTCTGACAAATGAAG
Organism: Trachinotus anak; assembly: GCF_046630095.1. Lineage (NCBI taxonomy): Eukaryota > Metazoa > Chordata > Actinopteri > Carangiformes > Carangidae > Trachinotus > Trachinotus anak. The sequence goes on along the minus strand of NW_027273876.1, from coordinate 6,823,720 downwards.
GTGCCATGTTTTAATAAATAAAACTCTTTTATGGGTATCCATTCATTAAAAAGAAAAACTTTAGCTGTTTTATTTTCAGGGTTTTTTTGAGGGCCTGGGAAGCCTTTAGAAAGAAAAAAATATCAGAACAGTAGTATGCATAAAACTAAAGTCTTCCTATACCTCAATCTACAGTGCATTTAGAAAACTTATGGACAGTGACACATTTCTATTTAGTTGGCTCTATGCAAACTGGATTTGAAATGAAACAATGACTATGATGTTAATATTCAGTCAGCTTTAATTCGAGGGTGTTTTGGAGCCTAGTAGATGAATAGTGTAGCGACTGTGTTCAGCTCAAAGCATTACTGCACCTAAGTTCAGCCTCACAGTGTGGCTGTGTGGCTTTGATTTCAGGGGTTAAAAAGTTATTGTACAGATAAACATAAACCTAAAATAGTAACTGGCTGATTTAACATTGTACTCCCTATATCTTTTGATCAAATTCAATGTGGCACAGCTACAGTTATCATCTTTTTTATTCCACACGTTCTTCTTCTCTGTCAAAACCTGGTGCTTGCAATAGCCACAGTGCAACCAACAGTTTGGTCAGAGGTTCTGATGTTATGTTACAGGCAGCTAATGAAGCCTCGGCCCTCTAATCAAAATTAGAAGTGAGGAGTGGATTATAGAGGTCGGGTAAGGTCACTTCTTTCTAACCCCACACCTCCAGATTTTTTTCATTTTCTAACTACTAATCCTCAGCCCCAACCGATGCCAACTTTAGATTTTGTACATGACAGCTCCCTCTGCAACAATAAAAGGAGTTTCCCTTAAAATAAAATCATCATATTTAACATTTGTTGTAAATTGTTAGCAGTCAAAGCAGCAGCCGCTTCATATCTTGTCTGCTGATGCTGTGCCACACCGGCGCTGCAGCTGTCTTCACTTCTTTCTTATTTAGGGTTTTTATTGCTTTCTGTCTGGTCAGACAGTCAAGAACACTTCACTGTCTGGCCAAAGGAAAACTCATTGACTGCCACATTTGTATTTGGGCTGGTTGTTCGGCTGCACTGCCCTCAAACTGGGGAACTTCCTACAAAGTGTCTTTCACACAGAATTCTACGTTTGACATTAAAGTGCCACCTTTCAGCTTGAAATTTAAGGTGTATACATCCTTACAGCTGATGAAACGATGAAAAATACACCCCCTGTCCTGATGACTGCACACGCTGTGCTACATGAGTGTGTGCTACTTGATGATTGCAAGTGGCGGAGCTCTCTGTGAAGACTGTGCCAATCAGTTAAATCAGCGAAGGCCACCCCGTGTGAGTGTTCAGCTGCTGAGCATCAGAGGCTACTTCACTAAATAAATTAAATAAATGGAGATCTGGTTAATATATTCACTGATGCATATAAGATTATATTAAACATCTAATATTATGAGTGTATAATAGAATACAAAACTCCAGAAACATCCATATGTGGGAAAGCTAAGCTAAGACTACCACCTCCAGCTCCTGGTGGAAGAGCCTAATATGATATTGTATGACTCTAAAATGCATATTTATCTATTTATTAAGTGTTATCAGGGGGAAAAAATGAGATTCATTGTAGTAAAAAAAAAAGTCGATTCCTCTTTTGTTATATCATATGAAATTCTGGATGAATGTACCGCATATGATGATGATGTATGTATGATGTATTGTTATAGCTTAAGCTAAGACTTTATTGATCCCAGGGGGGAGATTCACAAATGACTGGCCTCTGCCTAAAGTGGCATACACATTAATAATACATATAATAATCATAATCCAGTGTATAATTTTCCGAAATAGGACATTCCGCATAATGAGTGCATTTACTTTCTGTACTTTAAGTATATTTAATGCATATGCATTTGCACTTTTATTTGTGAGAGTATTAACAGTGTTGATGCTTCACCTGTTAAATAATGTACCCAGTTACTGTTCTTCAGCCCTTTCAATTAGTCACAATCCTGATCTCCTTTGAAAGCAGCCCTTTAATATTTACAACCAGAAAGTCAGAATGAGTATAGGAGATACTGAAGCAAAGATAAAGTAGGAGAACATGGTAGAAATGTTTTTTTTTTTTTGGTTGTTGTTTTTTTTTATATCATAAAAAAGGGAATATAAGAACTCCAGTAGGACCTTTTGTGTGGAAAACACTGGAGTCATAGCCATAAACCTGGACCAGTTCTGTGTCAGCAGCTATTGCAGTGATATGGGGAATCAGGAGTCTTGAGAGCTTTTGAAAAGTGTACAATTTGTTAAGGTTGTGTAAAATACACCTAAAGTAGTGCCACCAAGGCCAAATCGCCACACAAAGGTGTATTTGAAAAATTGAAAAGATCCCAAGTGCTTCTTCCACTACTCTGCATATAAATGTCTCTAAGATTCAACACATCACACTTACACACAATTAAATACCCTCTTCCTGTATAAGCCTTATGTTGCCCATCTCAACCCATTCAGACAGAAAGACACATCAAACATGGCATACCAGCCTGAGATGATCATCTGTGTTTCAGCAGCTTGATGTGGGACTGCCAACGTGTCTGTCTGAAACAACCCTCCCACCCTCTGAAATCACACCAGGGCCCACATATATAAATACTGTATGAGATAGTACTTAAGCCAAATGAGCAGCAGCTATGTTCCTGATGGGGTGTCTCCATCATGCTTGCTCTCTCACTTGTACACATGCTTATGGCTGCACTACAGCAAGCCTGTTGAAAGCTTAAAAAAAACAAAAAAAAACAACTAATGTCCACCTCTATTTTGGCATCTGTAAGAGCTGAGGGAGATGATGCAGCTCCCAACCCTATAAAGTTTCATACATGAGGCCCAATAACGACACCTCTACTACAGTGGGTGCTATTTCAGTGACATACGACAGACAAAAAGACAAAAGATACACACTCAGAGCATCTTTTACCTTTGTTTCCCCTTAAAATTTATTAATTTAGACATCTTTTTTTTTTTACAAAGAAGACAGACATTATTATCATTATCACTGGTGTGATGTTCTAAAAGTGATAAATTCTCATCTAAGAGTCCCAAGAGGTGGCATGGCGAGGGCAGATGGAGACGGTGAATGTTGTGTCGATGTGTTACAGCACAGACATGTCGGAGGTGTTACAGAAAAGATCCTGGGTTTGTGTTGGTCACTTGTTATTGCTGGGCTGGGCTGCCATGTAAAGCGCAACCATACAGTAGAGAGCGCCTCCTATAGTGAGAGCCATGGTGGTGCGGTACAGTAGCCTGTCGGGAACGCCGCGCTTCAAATGAACGGGGACACCGTCTGGCGCCTGGGGAAAGACGAAACAGGGAAGGGTCCAGGAAAAAGAACAGGAGGAAAAGAAAAGGAAAAATAAAATGATGATGTCGAACACAGAACAGATAGTACAGAGTATTTTCAGAGTATTTTCAGATATTATAATATTGTAATAAGAAATCCAAGGTTTTTTAAGACTGAAAAATTGTCATGGAAATGTTTGATTGGAAAAACTAAAATGACAAAAGGTGATTTGAAAAGGTCAGAATTTCTGCACTTAAAATGCACTCAAAAATATTCTTGAATTTATAAAACTGCAGCAGTCAGTGATTTCCATTTGTCTGAGTGATCGTTCTCCTCAACCTCCGCGTCTTTTATTATTTCCCTGGCTGCCTCTTGTGTGATGAATACTGAGGAGGGAGGCAGAAGGCCATTAAGGACAGAGAGTGAAATGAATACCAGTGAGTGCCTAACGCTGATGAATCTCCACTGCTGTGACTGATAAAGTTCAACTCTTAAACCTCCCTCTGAAGACTTTTTGAATTAAAAGCTGACTCACTGTGCCAGATGGGATTAAAAAAAAAAAAAAAAAAAAAAAGACACATTTTTCAGTCTGTGTCCTTCTTTACCTGGAATATCCTCTGGAACTCCTGAACCCTGTTTGCCCCCATGTACTCCACTGTGGCCGCACCCTCTGACACCACCTTGGTGGGTGTGGCAAAGATCATGGTTGGGGATTCTGCTGGCACACCTGGCCTCAGCCCCTGAACAAAAATCAACAAGTGGTCACAATAAAGCTCAATGTAATTACAACATTTTTACAGAATACATAAAAATGATTCACCTTCATGTTTTACTGTTGATACAAACTTGATTCACTGTGAATGTGACATATTTTTTCCTTCAGATGGTTTAAATAATTTACAACATTTAACACTTACAAACTGCAAACACAAAACTCCATCTCCCCACACCCCTCCACCTCCCAGTCCAACTCTGTCATTATAAGACCTTGACAAAAACAAAAAGGAAGGTCCAGGAAAAAAGAAAAGGAAATAAAAGTATTCAATAAAAAAGTAAATGTTGTGAAGCGAAGGACGAGTTGCGATCAGCCAACTGCAGGGTCAGGCAACAGAATCAAAGACTTTATGTGAGCTTCCAGATTTAGGGCTGCAAATAACAATTTCCACCATTACCACTTATGATTCATTTCCTTTTTCTATAATTATTATTATTAGTCACTTGGTCCATAAAATGTCAAAAACCAATGAAAATGCTCATCACAATTTCCTGGAGCCCATGGTAAGGTCTTCAAATGTCTTGTTTTGTCCAAGCAGCTATCCAAGACAAGAAAAGAAATTCAATTTACAGTGTAATAAAATGTGAAAAAGCAGCTGGGCACTTTGACACTGGGCCAAATAAAAAAAAAAGTTTGCTGTTTGTTTCTGGGAAAATGAAATGAAAAATTACCAAAATAGTTGAAGATAAATTTTCTGTCTGTTGACTAATTGTCTCAGTTGTAAAAAGGTTTTATTTTCTCTTATTTTCTCTAGTCTGATACAGTTCCAGCTTCCATTTCTGAATAAAAAGGTACCTTTTGTGAAGACTCAGAGACATGAACTGTCATTGGGAATGCCAAGCATAATATTTTAGTCCAATGTTCAAATAACTGGGGACAGGTCAAGAGCATGTGAAAGAAACTGGCAAGTGAACCCTTGCATCCATTAGAAGTGTGGTTAAGATTAGTGAAACAAACAAAACAGTTTTTGTTTATTTGGCATTGGTATAATGGACTCCAGTAAATGTGAGGTATTGGTATAACTGATGTAGATCTAAATGTTCTCTGAATTTTGAGGGGTTGGACAACTGTGGGATTTGTACTAATATACTAGAATGTTTTGAATGTAACAATCAAAAGAAAAGACTCTTAAACATCCAAATGTTTTTCTCTAAATGAAATACAACAAAAGCCCATTTGGGCCTTGCATAAGAACTTGGTGCATCTCTTCTTGCACATTATGCCTCCACTTGTGAGGCTGCTTAAGTGCCTGTTTAGATTATTAAGAGCATCTCGAGTAGCAGTTAACACTGCAAACTACAGTGTATTAACAGCTAGGCTTATTTTTTATCTGAAGTTGTTTAATGTTATATCTGTAAGTGATGACAAAGGATTTTGTTGGGCTCCTTGTCTAGACCTTTTTACACACTTTGTACTTGTAAACATTCAGAGCAACATTTTGAGACCTACTTTCCCCCTAGTGAAGAAAAAAGAAATGGTAAACTGGTCTTTTTCTTGTGAGTTTCTCACTGTATTAATTTGGCTTGTGATCATTTCCCGCCCAGAAATCTTAAAATTCTTCAGCCATTGTGATTTGGAATAGTTCCTTAACTCTTTAGCTCCATGAGTCTAGTGAAGTTATCATTAAATGTCACAATGCTGTTTCACTTTTCAGCCAGTAAAGACTTTAAATAAATAAACTGGGGGTACACCGTGGTGTTAATGAAGTGTGCCTCCTCAATATCCGCACACTTGGAGGAAGCTTCTCACCCACCTTCATTTTGAAAAATCACTGGCAGACCCATTACCTTGTTAAGAGTGTGTGGAGGCAGGCAGTGTGGGAGCGGGGAAATTAAATCTGACATGCAAACGCAGAGGCACTGAAAGCAGATTATTTTTACTTGCCACAGAAGGCTTAACTAAAAGTGCTCACAGCAGGAACTCATCGTGGTGCGAGATTCCTCCCTGTAATTTTTGTCATTTCTCCTGCATGACTTGTTATTACAGAGGGACGTGTGCTGCGATCTGCGAGATGCTGAGGTATAAGGAGAAAAATGCAAAGTCGAAGGAAGAAATCTTGGTATTTGCTGAATGATAAAATAGGATCAACATTATTTCTGATGTGCTGCTTCTACTTCTGCAGCTGCACCTGCCCAATGAGGGGCAAACGCCGACAAAGAAAAATGTGTCAGGACACGGTTAATGAATGCCACAGAACACTGAAAAAAAAATGTGTGGTGAAAGCCCTTCCATCCCTTCAACATAGCAAAAAATCCATGGTTTAGGTATGATACTAAGTGATATAAAATCAACATATTTTTCAACTAAGATGTCATCATTCCCCACCAAACTACCTAAAAATATTCAAAGTATCTGAAAGCATTCAGCTTCGATAAAATGCAGTCACAACACAACTCCAGCCCTGCTATGGTAAAAATGAATGCTATGAGACTGGAGATACAGTCGACAAGTTATCCACACACTATAAACTGCCTTATCGTGGCATGCTACATTTATGTTTGAATAAAAGTAGTGGTGTTTAAACAAATCTGTTCTAGTCAAATGTGATTACAATATTTATGTTATTCATCTGCTTAGGTAGTCTGCCTTTATTTATTTTATATCCATTCAAAATTTTACTAAAGCAAAAAATATGGACGTATTATCGGCAAAATGTACTGAAACATACATTTTAATGTACTCATTGAGCAGAACAGCCACTGTTATTGTTTTATTATCATAAGTAATGTTATTAGCTTATTATGGCTGCTGCATGGTTGTGTAAGCACCATTTAATTTTGTATGCGTTCGAGGGGGGAAGTAATAACTACAGTGCTGATCGTTTCATTACTCAAAACGGCTGTTGCACTCGCCACTGTGAGTTACATAAAAGTTGGACGGTCATCACAGAAGGCATCTAGAAGGCATCAACCTCCCTGTGTTCTTATTTTAAGGGCATGCAATCTATTTAACATCGTTACTTGAGGTCAAAGCTGACAGCAATGACATCGAATCATAGGATAGCTTAGCTTTGAAGGCTGGTTTCTACTACTTTACACCTCACCACTTGAATAAGCTGCGTTCTCATTTCCTTTTAACTAACTTACTAATTCATGTACTTCAGGGGAGTGCATCTGCACCATACTGGAGAGGAGGTATAAAGTAGCATGAAAGAGATACGCTAGAGTTGCAACCATCAGCTGATTAATTGATTAGTCAATCGTCTGAAAGAAATCAATAATTAACAAGTAATCGATTAATTGCTGCTCTCAGCCTCTCAAATATTAAAATTTTCTCTTTTATGTCTTTGTAAACTGAACATCTTTGGGTTTTGACTGTTAGTTGGACAAAACAAGACATTTTAAACTGTAAACTAGGACCAGGAGGAACTGGGGTTGATATTTTTCAATATTTTTGTCATTTTATAAACTAAACGATTAATCGGTTCGGTGAGAAAACAATCAGCAGATTATTCAATAATCAAAATAACTGTTAGTTGCAGCCGTAGGATAAAGAACCTCAAGATTGGGTTAGTGCTTTAGTTACTCTCCACCAATGACTTTGACAATTTATCAGGCCAGTGTTGTTCTTACAAAAAGTAATTTAAAAGTTGAATAAGTGACTTCCTAACCCAGACACTGGAGAGCCTGAAGACTAACCCACTATCACAGAATAACAAAGAGGCTGCAGTATAAAGGACAGAGGGGCAATTATAAAGGTCACATCTGGCAGAAGCTCTGAGAGGCCACTGAATTTCGAAATTGGCTGTAAATTCACATGAAGGCCAGATCGACAGATTGGAAATAACCTGTCAGGATAAAGGTTAAATAAAGGCTCTGTGATAAGGCAGTGGCGGAAAAAGTAATTAACGTTTACGTAGAAAGAAAGAAAGAAAAAGAAAGAAAGAAAGAAAGAAAGGTCACAGCCTCTCTGTTTATGGTTTGCCTGAAGGTTTTACAACGCTACACCACTTTTTAAAACCACAGGTGACTTTATATGACATATTTGACTGAACCGGATAATATGAAGTTGAGATGACGATAGCTCCGGGTGCCGTTAATAGGACAAAAATACCGTAAATAAGCCGCTATTTTTCCAAAGGATTTGCGAATTAAGATGCTAAGTAGTACATTTAATGGTTTAAAAAGACTCTTAAATATATTAAAGTGGATTTTAAGGCCCCTTTGGGTACACGAAAGATAATAACGGTTCGTTATCCAACACGGTGACATGAAGGTCATCCCCTTCCGGTTACCGGCTCGGTTTTCTCTAATTCCCGGTCTCACCTGAGGGCTGTAGGCGGCCGTGGGAGCAGATCCCGTCAGTTTTTGGGTGAAACCGCTGAACTTGTAGTACATTTTACTGCTGAAGGACGTGGAGAGGTGTCATCCACAACAAAACCACCCGGTGAAAGGTCTTCCTGCTGCGACCGTCGACGGAAAGTGACGTTGCCTTCGGCTGCCCCTCCCCTGCCCGTTCAAAATTCAAGTGGCAGGCAGGAAGAGGCATGTGAGGAAATGTTCCTCTTTATTTACCAATATACTGATGTAAGATATTTAATTAGAAGTAAAAGTCCTCCATTTAATATGTTACCTCAGTAAAAGTACGGATGTATGAAGTATGAAAGTATGAAGTATGAAATCATTTAATCTACTGGTTGCCAATCAAAGGGTCAGGCTCCCTCTAAAGGGTGAAGTCAGGTCATATTTTATTTATAAAGTCCAATATCACAAACCACAACTTTGTTGGTTTTCTGCCAGAAAGACTTTCTTATGTCACTTGGTTAAGCTTAGGTAACAAAAGTACTTATTATGTTTAGGAAAAGATCACGATTTGCATTGAATCAGACCCTTTCACACCCTTAACCGTGTACAAAGGCTTTCTGGCAGGAAGCCTCGAAGGCAAACTCCTCCCATGTGCCACCCCCTATCCTTAGACCATGAAAGAGAAGGAAAATCGTGATGGGTGGAGGTTGTAATATGATTAGTGTTGTAGAAAAGAAATAGAAACTAATTTCTGATTTCTGCAACCCTAATTTCTGTTCATATTTTGGTCCTTTCTCTTTTTTTTTAAACTTTCATTTCTAATATCATTTCAAATTTAACAAACAGAAGTGTTGGACAAAAACATGAGGGCTGGAATGAATCAACAAACATCAGGCACAGATACACTGGTAGCCTACTGTAGCCTACATTATGCTGGGGTTTGAGAAATACCACCTAATGTTAAGACGTGAGTAACAAACCCATTTCATGTAGTGTTTTTCATCCTTGTCTTTCCGCAAACAGAGGGTGTAAGTCATCTTTTCCATAGAACATAGATGGTTGAGAGTGCCTATAAAAAGGTCCGTAGTGGGAGGGTTTCTCTGAAGCCAGCATTTAGTAACTGCTTCTATAAAAATCTTCAGGCGATAGATACCACATTTACACAAACCCTCAGGAATCACTTGAAACTTAATAACCTCAACCAAATTAATTAATTAATTAATTAATTAATTAAAATAAATAAAAAACAAAACAAACAAACAAAAACACATTATAAAGTAGACACAGTGGTACACTATCTGTTATCAAATATCATTTTTAAGTTTGTATTTAAAGAAACCTAAAGTCTCATTTTGAAAGGAAGAAGGTTAAATAATAAAAGTTTACATTCCAAATGACATTTTAGCTTGTGGTAAATTACAGCAATAAACAATAATATTCTGATGGACCTTCATCACTGACAGGCTCATAATTATTCTTAATATGATCATTATTCACACAGAAATGCTAAAACATTTCTCTTTCCTTCTTTAATTGTGAGGATTTGCTGTTTCTCTGTTTTATTTTTGGACTGAGATGAGATCAGACACAATGTCTGGGGCTATGAAAGATTACAATGGACATTTGTAACCATTATGTAAAATTTTACATTAAAAAAAAGAAAAATTGAGAAAATAATTAGCAAATGTTTGGATAATGAAAATTGTTGTTTTATGCAGCCCTATGCATTACGAGGTATCTATGAAAATTAAATGTATTGTGACTTATGGAAAGAAGCCATCACGTGTTACTGTGTGAAACCTAAAACACAAAGATAATTAATTCACAATTATAGTACACAGAGAAAAGCATCAAATCCTCACATTTAAGGCAGAATCAATTTATGCTTTAAAAAAACTACTCTAACCACTTTTTGTTTCATCACAAATCATCATACAACACTGACAGGGGTAGTTCTTCTGCATGATAAGTTCTTTCACTTTTGATGTTTTAAGTACACATAACTAATGATGTTACTGCATTTTTTGTTGATTTTACTCTGGAGCTGACACAGGGGCTACAGGTACCTCAGACCGCTCTTTATAACTGTCAGCCAAGAACAGAAATCTGAGGCTGCAGCAGGCACAGCCTCTCCAAAACTCGTCAGAAAGACAAATGTAGCCTGGTCTGATGAATCTGGGTTTCTGCTGAGGCACGCAGACCCAGCCTTCCTTTTATCAACACTCCAGGCTAATGCTGGTGATGTAATGGTGTAGGGAATGTTTTCTTGGCACAATTTGAGTCCCTTAATACCAATCAATCATGGTTTGAATGTCACACTATCTATCTGAGAATCGTTGCTGGCAATCCCTTTATGGCCACAAGTTTCTTCCTCTAATGGCTACTTCCAGCATGATAATGCACCATCTCACAAAGCAGGAGTCCTCTCAAACTGGTTTCAGGACCATAACAAAGAGTTCAGTGAACTTTAGAGGCCTCCACAGTCGCCAGATCTGTGCTCAGTGACTGTACATATAACCTTGATTACCTTAAATTATTCTGTTAATGATTTTTCTCCCTGTGAGCCTTGTGTGTTTTTAGAGAAGATGATGGAAAGTTCAGCTGGTAGACATATCAACCAAGCCCTTCTAAAAAAACACTTCAGAAAATCTCTTATCATGAGGTAACTCTTCATCCCTCTGGCGGTTGTCGTTTTAACTGTGAATTAATTACGAGCTGGTAATTTATCTACTGTTACAACCTCACAAAAACCAACCTGCTAAATGTTTTTAAATCTAAAGCTAATAATTTTCCATATAGGAAAGACCCAGATGTTTCCTTGTTGTCTTGACTCTTAGACTCTGTTCATTCTTCATATGTCACAGCTTGAAAACGAGTGTTGTGCTTCATCGTCAGAACACCAGGCAACTACTATTGTGAAATAGCAACAGAAAAAGCAATGCATTTGTCATTAGCGCTGCTATTGTGTGGAGAGAGAAAATGCTCCTACACAACATGACATGGCCATATTGGGCACTTTTTGTATGTGCATCAGTTTTAATGATGACAGGGAGGAATGTTAGGAGAGAAAACAGACACAGTGAGGCTGTTTTATAGTTTTATGGAAAACTAGTTGCACTGTGCATCACCATCACTCTTTTTCTGACTGGATGCAGTGTGAGCCAAAAGCAAAGGAGTTCATGAACCTTCTCCACCATGAAGGCCTCTTCCTCTGCCTTATCAGTACTGCGTTGATATGTCACCTCACTTGTGGAGGCTCAGGTGCTGGTTCAGCCCTCACGTCCTCCAACTCCTCTTCCTTCACCTCCTCCTTCTCCTTCCCTCCCAATCACCTCATTAGGGGAGTCAATGAACCTCCTCTACCATGAGGGCTTCTTCCACTTAGCCTCTGCCACCTCCTTTTTCTTCACCTCCTGCATCTCTTACACCTCCTCCGTCTCCTCCACCCCTTTCATCTTCTCCACCACCTCAGAGCAACATCCTCTTCTAATATTCCCAGGCTTTTATTTTGTCCTCATGCCCCTGGCTGCTCTGACTTCCTGTGGTCACATTTCTGTTTTGGCATTTTCTTAAAGGTGTTGTGTCTCTTTTTGAAGGACATTTATTGTCTAAGACTTCAGGGGTCCTCTCAGTAGAAATACTGTTCAGGAGACACTGGGCAATTGGTGCTTCTAGCTGACTACACACACACAAACAAATTGATTTCTCTGTAATTTAGACTCAATTTCAATAGATTTCCACAATGTAAACCAAAATAAATTATGGTAATTGTGAGGATATATAATATGTTGATTTAAAAAAAATCTGATTTTATAAAATTTGATTTTGATTTGAGTTGATTTACCCTTATATCAGTATTTTGAGAACTAGATGTGGCACAGTGCTCACCCCAGTGTAACTCTGATGTGTACACTGAGCGCACTGGGCTCAGGTGTTCCTCGTGCCGGATGTTATGTTCTGTTGCCCACAGGAGGCAAGAGGTGTGAACTGTATGTCATCACATCAAGACTTTTGAATGATCATCTGCCCGAAATGCCTTGTGCATTTATCACATCTTTGGGTCACGCTGTGTAATTAATCAGTTAATTTAATTAAGAGGGTTATTTTAGGTTACGAATAAATGATGTGAAAACCCAGGATCACAATGATATTGCTGTAAAAGTGGTTGATGGAGTCTGATAACACTTACATTTTACCATTTTTATAGTACAGTTTGAATTGTAATAAGTAATTACCCATTCACAGAATTTTTGCACAGAGTCATTTTTATTATAAAACCTCACACATTAATCACATTAATTACAAGTCTACTGATGAAAAAGTTTTGATTGATGGTTTCAATGAGGCCAGGCAAAATTCACCAGGCTATAAGCTATGCCACATGAGTTGACAATTATGTATTGCAAGCTAGGTAGTAAAATATTGATTTAAAAAAGCACATTAATAACACAACAACAAGGATATTGAAATATGTACTGTCTACAATACACTCAGTAAACTCATACAAGGCTGCAAAGTCTATGAGGAAATAACACATGTAGACTTTAAGTTAAAGGACATACAGATAATGAATAGGCTCAGACTCATTAATTGTTTAATTTCCTTTGCAACAGAGGAGCAGGATTTTAATGTGTGTGTGCGTGTGTGTGTGTGTGTGTGTGTGTAAAAAGAGGATGGTTGATGGCAACAGGAGGAAGAGGAGAGGAGATGCAGAGAAAGACTGTTGAGTGGGAGAAGTGTCGACTTGTTTGTTTGGATCATGCGTCTCCTCAACAAATCATATCGTCTTGGCAAAGCATGGACAGAGCAAACATGTCTGAATCATGAATGTCAGGACTATCATCTGTGACAGCCTTTACTGTTCGTTTTTTTTTTTTTTTTTTTTTTAAAGGAATTTGTGATGTTTTATTTCCCATAATTGCAGGACAAAAATGCTACATGCCAGCCAGAAGGGGTGCATGGATGTGGTCTGCTTGTGTGCACACAAATCAACCACCGTTATGATTGACATGTTGGAGGATGAGGTTGCCTTGGAGACACAGAAATACAAAATGCCTTACATTCACTCACAATGGAGAAGCAATACACACACTCCAGCTATTCATTCTTTACGCTCAGGCATGCTCCACATTCTGTCATTCCTGTCATTTTTGTCCTTTAATCTTTTATCCTCCATTTCACACTCCATCTGGCCTGTCACATCTGACACCCCTCTATTTGTCTGCCACCTTATTAGTCCTTGCTGACCTGTGTCCATATTTCATTATCCCTGGCTTAAGCCACTCCTACACACTAGGTCCCCTGTATACTCCTTCTCCATCCCCACTTTGCTCTCACTTGTTCACTCCTTCACTATACTCCCCAGGTTTAACAGAATGCATCTAGGTCACACATCAATCTTGTGTAATTTGGACCATCTGGGCGCAAAGCTTTGACAAAGTGAAAGGCTGGTGGCCAGACAAACAAACACACAATCACACACACAGCACTTGATGCAGCATACAAAAAAAAAAAAAAAAAAAAAAGGAGCCATCTCTGCCAACATTGTAACCATGGGAATACAGTGTAAACAGCAGCCAATGTCAAAACTGGATTGAATGTGCCTGCGTGTGTTTGATAAATAATTATTTGTGTGGTCCTACTCTTCTGTGTAAACGGCGTTGTTAAGGAGACAGGTGCAGAGCATGCTGGTTGAAGATGTGGACTGGAGATCATCAACATAACAAGCAGGAACTAGACAAGCCAAATAAAATCAGGTGTGTTTCAGGCAGGAAACAAGGTAGGGCACAGAGCTGATCACTGTGTCACAATGGGATCAGCAGATTCACTGGTTTGTCGAGTTTCGGTCTGATGCAGGCAGAGCCATGGATGTTTGGTATAAATGTATGTTCATTGCAGTATCTCCACTGACAGGCTGCGTGCGTATCTGGCAGAGCGGAGTTTGAGTTCATGGTAGCACTGCACAAAACTGTGGTAGATGAATGTGATGGGCAGCGCCAGGAGTACAATGCCACTCACTACACACATTCCCCCAAGCACCCGTCCTCCAACCGTCACAGGGTACACATCCCCGTACCCCACCGTTGTCATGGAGATGATGACCCACCAGGCGGCGGCCGGGATGCTGGCGTAATCGTGATTCTGCGTGCCCAAGTCCAAGCCATGCTCCAGAAGCTGGGCCAGAGCGCTGTATATCGCCATGGCGACGCAGACAAACACCATCAGCATGACCATCTCCCGGTAGCAGCGCCTGAGTGTCAGCCCCAGTGTCTGCAGGCCCAGGAAGTGTCTGGCCAGCTTCATGAGCCAGAACACTCGCATCATCCTCAGCACCCGCAGTATCACTCCAGCAACCCCGAGCCCGGCGCCCGGCATCCCTGCCCGGGCCATCGCCATGGTGACATAGTAGGGGGTGATGGCAATCACATCGATGATGTTCAGCGGCCGGCGGAGAAAGTCCCACTTGTCTCTGGCTACCAGAAAGCGCACTATGCACTCTGCTGTAAACCAGCCAATACACACTGCCTCTACTATCCTACAGAGGAGAGAGGAGAGGAGAAAAATGAGTGGAACAGACTGTAAACAGGAAATGGCAGAGGAGCTACAGAGAGAGATGGATGATATGAGATACTACTTGACGATGAGTAAACATGAGGAGGAAGAAGGAAGCAAGGCAGGGGTGATATAAATTATGGGAAACAGGGAGGAAATCTGATGCTATTCATGGATGACACAAGTGAACATAGACAAGAGGACAGATGCACTGTAAGGAAGGAAGATGAGGAAATTGCCAGGAAGTTGCACAGAGGGGGGGATGAAAAACCTTCAAAGAGAGAGTGTGACACAAGCAAGCACATGATTACCCCATTGATTAGCAGAGAAAAAGGCAATCAAACTGAATTAGAGTGAGGTGGTGCTCGTATTCAACATAGAAACAGCCAGGCCGAACAAAGACCACGGAGCCTAAGGATAACTACATCAGCACAATTAGACCAAATCAAATCACAGAGCAACTGAGAGAATGTCATCATCTACTGGCATGAAACTAAATTGGAATCTTTTTTGACCCCGAATATAAACTACACTTTTAGTTGATTATCTAACCACTGTAACCGATCCAAAACTTAAAAACTATGTCCAGCCTGAGTGAACATAACCTAGCCTTATATAGAGAGGGGCAGCCTCAGGCTTCCCAGAGAGGACAGGCTGTGGCCAAAGCAATGTGGAAACAGAGGTGCACTATTTTCACCTTGTGTCCAAAAAGTGGAGCAAAAATAACTGCTGACCTAGATGGAAGGTGATTCCTGTAAGTGCCTTAATTCCTTTTTGTTTGCTTAGCCTAATATGTAATCCCTCAGCACACCTCCTACTTTCAACTCATCACTCACTGGAATATGATTGAAACCAGCATTTATCCGATATGTTTGTCCACCTTGTGTACAGTGCAATGTAAACTGCCCGAGCCAATAATGGTATTCAAAGTAATTGTGAAGAGGCGGGGGGGGGGGGGGGGGGGGGGCACACTCTGCAGAAAGACAGCGCAAGGGAGGGATTCTGTGTAATAATTAACACTACACTTATTGTAGATAATATGGATTAGTTATTGATTGCCTTCCTTGGCACTTGTTTGACATGTGGGGATCCCGGTGTTTAATGTGCTGCCTGAATCTTGTCATTATGCGGTATTGACCTACGGGGCGTCAATTCACTTAACACAAGGACAAATTTGATTGAGGGTACCTAATGTGTGTTTTCTATCATGCTTTAACTATATTGTTTCAAGGTTACTTCTATTTTTTTTATTATTTTATTGTAAAAAATAAACAAAAAACATATTTGACTTCAAAAAGCTGGGATAAGACAAATGCTCCCATGCACACAGCAACCTCCTGGGTAATAAATGAGTAGTGCGCAATGGGGTTGACCGTTGCCATAATACATACAGGCACAGGCATGAGATTCTCGAGTGGTTATGAATGTGTTCATTTATTTATAGAGTTTTTATCATGGCGAGAACGTATCGTTGACATGACTTAGCCTGCACTTTTACGCACCAGACTATTCGCAGGATCTTCGCACACATTGCGCCTGGACATTTAGCAGCATCCTCTAAACTTAAGTGACCTTTGACTGTCACCTACCTGTGCTCCTCCACGGTATTTCTCTTGGCTGTATCCCAGTCCGGCAGGGTGCTAGCGCACAGCATTATCATAGAGACGATAACAAAGATGACGGACACTGAAGCCAACAGCTGCGCCGCAAGCGAAGAGTTGGGCTCCTCGAAAGCCTTGCGCATCTTCTCAAGCCATTTGGCGCGACCGGTGAGCGCAACCCGCTGCACCGACCCCTCCTGGCTCTGAGAGTCATCCCCCGACACTCCGATGTCCCCCTCTGACAGACTGTCCAGTCCGATCTCGGACATCCTGTCGTCCAGGCGCTTCTGGCAGCAGGAGTCCAGGTGAGCGCTCTCCAGCCCCCAGTAGAGCATCTCTGTGTAGAAGGAGAGCTCACACACTCCGGGGACGAAGCGGAGTTTACCGGAGCGCACGTACAGCATGATGAACACGAAAGCCTGTGCGTGGCGGTCGAAGAAGAACTCATTCCGGTCCCGGTCGTAGTCGTCGCACAGTTCAAGGACTTCTTTCTCGGTCGCGCAGGCATGCAGGCGACTGACGCGCCGGAGAGGGAAATCCCTGATCACCTCACGGGTGAAGGCGTACCGGGTCCCCCCTACGTTGAGCACACAGATGCTCTTCCCAAACTTCATGTCGCCAGTCTAACTAAAGCTCCTCTTCAAAGTCCATTCCCCCTTCCATAACAGGACTGTGTACACTGTGTGTGTGTGTGTGGGGGGGGTTAAGGGGTCACAGTCTCCCCTGTCCCCCGGGGCGTGGTTCGCTCTCAGTGGAGGTGGCCCTGCGCTGAGCTCCGTGGCTGATGGAAACTATTCCCCTCTGTTTCTCCCTCTCCTCTCCTTCTCCCTCCCTGCAGCCTGTGGAGGAGACTCTCCACCCCAGTCAGGGCAAGCCAATCCAATCCCATCAGTGATGTCACATGCACGGACACACACACACACACACACACACACACACACACACACACACACACACACACAAAGATGAAAAAAAAACAACTCTAGTTTCTCTTCAAAGCTGATGCTGTTTCCAGAGATATAATAAATATTCCTACGGGTGGTTTTAAAGTTTTTTGTGTTTTTTTTTTTTTTCCATCAACAAACAAAAACTAAACCGCTATAATAACTCTTTATTTATTATAAAAATAAATCTTTATTTATTATTTTTCACAATTACTACTCAAAGGACTTTAATTAGCCTATACAAGGATTTTAATTAGCCTATAATTGATAAGTTTACTATTACTTGAAGAGTATGATTGTGAGAAGATGTGAAATCTTCTTCCGGTATTCCTGTTACTGTTCCTATAATATAATTTTATCTAAAAGTGTACGTGGTGTGAGTGTGTGTGAGTGTGTGTGTGTGTGTGTCTGCGCTTGCGCCCCTCCCAACGTCAGCAGGCAGTGGTTTTTCTGGTTGATCCGACTTCTTCTGGCTGCCGTGAGTTCACTGTATTGTAAAGGGGACTGTGAGTCGCATCAGGAGGGGAGGGGGGGGTTGAATTGACAAATTCTCCCTATTGGGTGCACATCCGGAGTCTCGACGATCATAACTTATAGCACCTTTTACCTTCTAAGAAATTGAGTTTTATTGTTTGTTTTTTTTTATTATTATTAATTTATTCTATTTCTCTTAGTTTATGGTTTACGTTAACACTCCGGGAGGGCAGAAATGGCGGCCAACATGTACCGGGTCGGAGGTATGTATGTCAATGTGGATCTTTTTATCAAACAGAAACCCCTCCAGTTTTACACCCCCCCGGGGATAATGTGGCGTTTTTTGAGCTCATTTGTATTTAATAGTGAGATACGGCTGTGCTACGATAACAGAGGTGCATTACGTTGGAGCAGGAAGGTGAGAATTTCTAAATATTTGGGATCCAAAATGGGTCAGGCCTCGCGTCTGTCGTGGCCACAGTAGCTAGCCGCCAGCTTGCTAAACGGCTAGCTCACAATGTAAACATATTTCAGTGGTCGGCAGCTTTGCTGCGCTTTGGTTTTCGGATATTTAGACTGGGGATGAAGGAAACTGACTCGGACTTGGACTTCTCGACCAGACATGTGTTTAAAAGGTTGTTAAAACGCCACCACGGACAGTCTGAGGCTGCCTTTGTATTTGCCTCTTCTGGCATGCAGCCATTAGTACGAGTCCTTATTTAGCTAACGTTAGCACCAGCAGTGGCTTCACTGATTACCTTTATTGCTGCTCAAACGCTCGTCTTACACTATTTTCAACTAATTATCTAACAGCCTTGGGGACACAAGATGCTTGGTATTGCCGCGCTGTTCACCTAGATTCACCACAAGAGCAATTAATTAGCAAATTGGCTCCAGTGGCTAGCTAGCTTGTTAGCAGTCTAATGGAATTCAACATCAAATTATTGTCTCGTTTCATGGCGTCGTTTCGTCGGGAGGATTAAACCTAACACCTTTTATTCACTCACACTCGGGGCTTCAGATCTATATTAAGTCTTTGAATTAGATCAAATGGCACAAACACAAACAATAAGCATCTTTGCCCAGGTGATATAATTTGGTTGCACTTAATCACCGGTGTGTCAGGTTTATCTCAGTGCATCAGTTAGTTGTCCATAAACTCACCTTTGGTGCTGTGCTCCTGCTGCCTTCACGGCCTCCCTGTAAACTCCAGTTTCTCAAACTCAAAGTTCTTGGTGCATTGAAGTTTTTTCATATGTAAAAAAAAAAGTAATAATAAAACTGTGATGTTGCCTTTTAACACGAAAAGTTAGTCCTGTGTAGGGCTTTAACTAGCCTTTATTTTTCTTATTGATTAATCTGTCAATTCTTTTTTTTTTGAAGAAGAAGAAGAATCTTTTAGTCTGTGAAACATCAAAAAATGCCCATCACAACTTCTCAGAGCCACAAACGACATCTTTAAATGTCTCAATTTGTTCAACCAAATGTTGAAATATCCAAAAATATTAAGACAAAGAAAATCAGGAAATCCTCTCATTTCACAGACTGAAATCATAGAATAGTTCACAATGTTTTGCTATTTCTGCCTGAAAAATAACTAACAGTAATAACAGTAACATTCAGTAACAGTAATATTCATATGCACTGAAAACCACACTTTGACAGTTCTGATATGTTTACCTCTTCACTGGATTGATTTTGTGTCTAGAACATGGCAATTAAAATATTTCTGGCATCACTTGAAGGTGGTATTGAAGGCGGCCTAACTTTTCCAAAGTTGCCTTATATTCTGCCTAAAAGCAATTGAACCAGGCTGGATTTCTGTCTCCTCAGGCCAGGTGAAGTCAACTGTTATGACTTTGCTGTGTCCCTATCCTCAATTTCTATATCTTACAAAAACTATGATGGTATGGCAACTGTCTCAGGCTGTAGAAACTTGCCAGCACACATATGTTTGCCTTTGCTTTGACCTGTTTAACTTGGAGTTTGATATTCTCGGTGGCTTTTGCATTACAGTTTAATTGTGGTCTGTGGATCTGATAGTTATGATATTGTACACATTTACATAGATATACATGTTTCCAGTTTGGGATTTACATGTTATTTTCACCTGAGTCTTCAAGATTATTTAGCCTCGCAGTTATCTGATACAGTAAAGTAATTTTTATTTTTTATTTTTTTTGCAGATTATGTATTCTTTGAGAACTCCTCCAGTAACCCTTACCTGATCCGACGGATAGAAGAACTCAACAAGGTACTGAAGGGTTGTGTGTCATTTCTTGTGTGATTATGCTTCTTTATGCCTCAAGGTGAATAACAAGGATTCCTCTCTGTTCCTGTGCCCACCCCGTCTCTTTGCAATGTATGTTTGTGCGCTCAGTGTTAGTAATATGATTAAAAGAGACAGGTGTTCCCAGGTCTCATAAATGCTGTTTGTATTGCAGGACACACCTGTAGGAGTGTGTTATATGTAGGCGGGGGTGATTATTGTAATGAGCATTTCAGGAGCTCAGAAAGCTTTGGGCTAAAGATGCAAAATGTTTATTGCCAAACTGACTATTAGCTGATTGTGCCTGTGAAAAACAACGTAATCTAATATTTCCTCTGCCTATGTCCAATAAGTTGTAGAGTTGCCTTTTTTAAAAACATTTTTCATGGATGTGTGTCACTTATGTTAGTTAAGAACAAGCCAAAACTAACACAGACAGATGTGTCAGAAAAGCTTTCCCTGTGTCACATTTGCACTGAGTTACTCAAATAAATGCATGCCATCAGAAGGTGGCGTGGGTGGGAAAATGTCATGTCAATTCAGGGTCTGCTTGGGAAAAAAACATATTGAGGCTCTACATTATAATGTATAGACAGGAGAGGTTGTAATTATCATAAGTGATAAAGGTGAAAAGACAGGAACTTCCTGCAGTATCAGTGCAGCATATACTGCCTGTGTGAAGCTTATTATGTTCAATAATGTTATGAGGCTGAAACAGAGTGCTTTAATGTTATTGACATTTTTATGGCTGTAGGTTGTGGTGGCATTACACTGTAATTCTTTCACATCCTTCAGGTGAACGCTCTTAACATACATCTGCTCTTTATGCACCGACAACCTCCCAAAAGCCATAGAAGTTGGAAGCAGTTTTGTCAAACCTCATTCCCCCGCATCCATTCACTCTCCATCAGTCGCACTATTTAATACTGGCAGAGTCTTTAAGCCTGTCGGCCTAATTATACAGTGAGACAATCAATCAATCATCTGATCAAAAGTGCTTTTGCTGCCCTGGTCAGCCTGTCAAAGCAGCAACGCTTGATGGGCACACAAATTAGCCAGCTCTTTTGGGAAAGTAGAGGTTTGTGCAGGGATGTGTCGCCACCCCTTTCAGCCAACCTGGTCCTCTATCGTCTCTCTCTGTTTCAGACGGCCAGTGGGAACGTGGAGGCCAAGGTGGTTTGTTTCTACAGACGGAGAGACATCTCCCACAGCCTCATCCAGCTCGCAGACAAACATGCAAGTGAGTCATCACGCACTCAGACCCTCTGTTTAGGTTCCACCTGTGAAAGTTGCAGTCCCATTCAGGTAGTTCAGTGTCAAAAAAGACAATCTTGTTTCATTAAAATCTGCATATTAATCTACTTTAAACTCAAATGTAAAGATGAAATGATAAGTGGAATCACTGATTAGTCAAATAAGAGAAATATAATTGGCAGCAGTTTACTTTTAAGTCATTTTTCATGTCACAAATGTGATGATTTGCTTCTTTTCTCTGTTTTATATCATTGTAAAAATAACTTTGGGTTATGGACTGTTGACCAGAAAATATGTGTACATCACCTTGGGCTCTTACAATTTTCTGACACTTCACAGACAATTAAATGATGAATTGAGGAAATAATATGCAGACATTGTTCTGCTGGTAAGTGGCAAGATTATTCTATTCTCAAAAATATTTTTCTCGTTGTTTGGACAAAACAGTCATACATATACCATCATCTTCAGTGTTTAAAAAAAAAATTGTAGAGGACCAAACCATTAATCGAGTACCTAAGAAAATGGTCAGCAAATTATTCCAGCTCTACTCAAACGTATTTCCAGCAATATGAAGAAAGCTGCAAATCCTTTTGTTTGACAAGTGAGAATCAGTAAAATAGCTGAGCTATTATTAACTGATTTAATAGACATTTCATTACCACTCTGAAGCTGGATGGTTTTCAGCCATGGTTGTATTTTCAGCCATCCATATTGAGAGGAAAAATGTTATTATGGGCTTTCTGCTGCATGTCAGTCAGACTGACATTTCCAGCAGGGTTTCCACTTTGCATTTCCTTTGCACAATATACCATTTACTATTAATTTTTTTTTCCTTCATGGGGACTACATTTAGTCAGAACATTTGTGTAGATGATGCCACTGGAACATAAATAGGTGCTCTGGTGTGACTTGAAAATATGCCGCAGTTCATATTTATATATCACATTAATTTCTCAATTGCTTTATTACTGAGAGGGGGAGAACTGGAGTGTGATTATGGCTGTGCAAAGATAGAAGGAAAGGAAGGTGTTGTTACCACAACAACAGAAGTTCTGTGTGGGAAGCTGTCTACCCTCTTCCATAGATGTTTCATTTAGCCCTTTGGTCACAATAAAAAAAAAAAAAAACTCCCTTGTGCCAAAACAATCTCACAATTTTCATGAGTAGAGCGATTAACATGAGGACTCTGCAGCAGAAGACACAGTGAAGGACGGTTTACAATGTTCTCATGACTGAGACTCAGCACTGACAGGAAAGACAGGAATATATTGCGTGGTTGCATACGCTTCTCTCTGTGTGTGGTCAAATCGTTTGTGTAAAACCAGTTTTGTTCATTTGAGTAGACTCTGTAAACACGAAGCAACCTTAAGCACAGAAATATAAACTGTACAATATGCAGGGACATATGTATTGATCGCAGTGCAGTGCCAATTCAACCAGCTATTTGGAGGCTGTCATCTACCAGCTGGTCAGCAGAAAAGGCAGAAACAACAATAAAATTTAACAGAGCCTACCACACTGTAAAAAAAGGGAATTTACACAATTTATGGCTCCAGTGAAAAACAGAAGGACAGCCAGTGAATGTGATTTACAGAAATAAAACAGAATGTGCAGAGTTTATATGAGCCAAGACTGAAACATCAGTACGTATGACCAAACTACTGATCTTGGTTGATAAATGTGTTGCTGTGGTTGTTTATTCCCACATTATGGTAAAAATTTCAGAAGGGAGAACTAGCGCTCTCAGTGGAGTTATTCGGGAGCCATGTCAGCAAAATTTGCATGCGTTTTGTCTTTCATGCTGATGAATTATTGCAGCCCAACATCAAACAACAGCTGTGAGCCAGATGTTGGCTCTGCAGGAGAGTGGTCAGTGGTCAGTTCACCCAAATGTCAAAAAACAAATTTTGCCATTATGCAGGTAGCATTGTGGCAGTATCTGCTGCTGCCTCCCCAACACAATACAGGTGAATGGAATTATGTTTGTCACTCAACAGACCCTGTGACTGCTTCCTCTTTCACACCTTTCAATAGATGAAGGATATATAGTAGATACCCATATCTTGCAGCAAAGACCCACAAATTGGCAACTAGTGGCTAATGCCAGTGACACATAAGAGATAAGGCTTCTTGGAGTTGTGTTTCAATATGAAACAGCACCAGCAAAAAAAAAAACAACACCAATTACAGCTCTGATGTATCAAACGAGAGCAGACCAGACTCTGTTATCTGTTGGATTAAAGTAAGAACAGCAATGTAATGTAGAGACTGTTTTGCATTAAAAATCTGAACATCAGACTTTGAAAAAATTGGAACTCAACCAAAGACACTGGTCTGTTCAGTGGTCTGTCAAGGGGTCAGTGTGCTTCAGCTGATGTGCTTGATGGCTGGTTATACAGCATCTGAAACCCCCCTACCCATCACACGTATTCAGTGTTGGAATTAGGAGACTTGTGTCTGAAAATTTGACATGGGCTCAGAGGATAGAAACTACTGTAAGCAGGGTTTAAACTTCTCTCACACTTCTGTTACTTCTATGTGGACAAATGATTGCAACATCATGAATACCTTCAAGGAAAACTGTCCAAAAGTCTGCAAAGTTGTCCCCATCTGCACATTTCATCATGTCTTGCCTCTCTTATAAACACATGTGTTCAATCAAACTAGTTAATGTCAAGTCTTTAGAGCTTTGGCAGTGTTATTCCCTGCTCTTAGCCAGCAGTGTCAATGCACATAGTCACAGTTTCAACTGTCGTAGTCAGTCTGAAACTGAAAGTGTTTAAACTGCAGTTGTTCCAAGCATCTACACTGGTAGTCATGATAGAGACCGGCCATCATAGAGGGGGCGGAGACACGTTATAACAGCTCATCAGCACATTTTCACACAGTGTCTCCTGGAAGACACTCAGAGTGTTGGGCTTGGTTCTTCACATAAAAAGTGACAAATAGTTTTGTCCAATATCAAAAAAAAAAGAGAGCTAGAGAAGTTCAAACCCTGGCTAATTTCTCACCTCTGCACAGCTGGCCAACTGCAGCGTGAAGTGGGTGTGAATGTCGCGACTGTCGCTTTTGGACATTACTGAAATGGTTGGATATGGTTCCAACCCACCAATTCTGGAGGGCGACCATGTGACAAAAAATATCAGGACGGAGGAAATGAGGAATGTTGGATTTTGTAACAGGAATGTGAAGCTGTACCTGAAGTGCCAGCTTATGAAAACAACAGGTGTAATAATGGATAAGTTGCCAAGTATATGCCTGCACAGTGTAACAGTGATTTAAGGTGTTCATCTGCTGCCTGGCATTACGTGCTGACTCAGCTAACGCAGTATTTATGTATGAACACTGCTCTTAAAAATTGCATTTCTAGTAATAGTCCTGCACAAAATGGCTTGGGTGCCTTTAATAGATGGCAGCAGTAGTTTGTGGCTGCAGAGTGCTCAGGAGACTTTTTACTTTTTTATGTCTGAAGACAGCAACAGTTATGAAATATCATTAAAGGCCCTTCTATGAAATCAGAGAGATAAATGGATGAATTTCGCTGAAGCCATTTGGGACTTTAATCTGCTGGTCGGTAATTCAAGACCGTGGTCGTACTTTTTGTGTCATTTTTCTTCGCTGAGCCCTCTGTGACACATGGCGACCATTTAATAACATCAGGGTCTCTTTTAATCTGTCATTTTGAAGTAATTTTTCTGCTGTGTGTGTATTTGCAGAGGAGTTGGAAGAGGAGAAGGAGAACCCGACAGAGACAGAGCTAACAGAAAAACAGAAACACCAGCTTCGCCACAGAGAGCTCTTCCTCTCCCGGCAGTATGAGAGCCTACCTGCGACACACATCAGGTACTGTGTACACACACACACACACACACACACACACACACACACACACACACACACACACACACACACACACACCACCCCACAGGACCCCACAGCTCATCATCTGCAGGCAGTACTCATGGATAGTCATTCATCCAGCCTTGACGCTCATCAAACACTGCTCACTTCCTGTGTCTGTATTTTACATGGTGCTTGTCCTCCTCTCTCTTTCTCTATTAGGGGAAAGTGCAGTGTCGCATTATTGAACGAGACTGAAGCTGTTCTTTCATACCTTGACAAAGAGGTGAGCCAGAGGAAAAAAACTCGATTTGTCAACTCCTACTGGTGTTTGTTGTTCGTTTGCTGCAGACTGCATTGTAGCAGGTCTTTTTCAGATGTAAAAAAACGGAGCGGATAGTCAAGTGCTGCAACTAATCATGACTTTCAATGTTGATTCATCAGACGATTAATTTGTTGATTTATCCTTCAGTCCATATAATGTAAGAAAAAAGTCAGAAATATGCACATTAAGGTGTCAGATTACTCCAAACAACACTTGAAGACTAAAACTATTAAGTAGATTATGACAGTTGGCAGAAAGCAGGAACGTTATGCATTTTTGCTTAAACAAGTAATCAAAATAGTTTATATTTATATATAGTATATATTTTTTTGTAAATCAACTGTTCAACTTCATCTGTAGAAGTTGCTGTCACAGTAAGGGTTGTTCTGTTACACAGCAGCTGTGAATCACAGGTTTACTAGCACAATTCCAATTATATTAAAGGTTCAGATGTATAATAGAGAAAATGAGTTTGACATTAGAGCGAGTGTAAAAGAAAAAAGAAACCCTGTGGCTTAAACTACGGAGGCTGATTCTTCGTCTTGGTAATTGGTGTGTTGTTGTCTCCAGGATACCTTCTTCTACTCGCTGGTGTACGACCCGACACAGAAGACCCTGCTGGCCGACAAAGGAGAGATCAGAGTGGGACCGCGCTTTCAAGCAGACGTACCTGAAATGCTACAAGAGGGTCAGTCAGAACTGCTCATGAGCTGATGCACTAAGCATTGGATTTGTCAAATTATGCCCAAAGCTTGTTTTTCCATCTCTAGCCACATTATCCACATCTCTCTCGTGCGTGTGTGTGTTAGAGAGATTGGTCTCAAAGGTTTATATAGTTTAGTAAGTGTTGCATGTTCATGTTTGACATGGCCAATGAATGATGTTGTCCTGAACTTATAGCCTCTTTCACACATGCAGCCTGAAAGTTTTTGTAAATCTTTTATAGTCCAGTTGACTTAACAGTGACCCACCTCATAACATATTTTCCGATTGTAAACACAAGTTGTAGAATTTCTGCACCCAGCATCTTTATTAGAGATTTTCTGACTGTAAACTGTTGTGTCTGTGTCCTGCAGGTGAGGCAGATGACAGGGACCAGTCGAAGCTAGAAGAGAAGCTGTGGGATCCAGAGTGTCCACTCACCAACAAACAGATAGACCAATTCCTAGTGGTGGCACGGTAAATCACCTTTCACCTCCAACATCAACACTGGCAGCCCCCTGTGCAAATCGACCAAACAGAAAGCTTCAGATAGCAGCTTGTTAAGGACCTGACTCCTCCAGTCTGCAGCTGCCACTATTTCAATTCTCAGTGACACAGAGATGGAACAGTTCTCAGTAATGACACTTTATGACCCTTCCTGCTGTGAACGATATGATATTCAACTCCATTACTTTGCTCTGTTTGTTTATGATAATGCAAAGAATGACTGGAAAAAAAATAAATGCACATTATTGTGGGTTCATTACTTTGCATTTTTTAAGTGGTTTATATGCATCATTTTTCAGGGCGGTTGGGACCTTTGCTCGAGCGTTGGATTGCAGCAGCTCAGTCAGACAACCAAGCTTACACATGAGTGCAGCTGCAGCCTCGCGAGATATCACACTGGTGAGTTGGACACACATCCACGCACAGCAGTCCGATCGTGACTTGGATATAGTTTGTAACTGCCTTCTTGTGTTCCCCGGTTGCAGTTCCATGCGATGGACACACTGCATCGCCACAATTACGACTTGTCCAGTGCGCTGAGTGTATTGGTCCCAGCGGGAGGTCCCGTGCTCTGCAGGGATGAGATGGAGGAGTGGAGCGCTTCAGAAGCTGCCATGTTCGAAGAGGCACTAGAGAAATACGGAAAAGACTTCAACGACATCCGACAAGACTTTGTAAGTGTGTGTTTATAACTGTGCTCTCACTCTGGCTTTTGTAAAGTCATAACAGCTGGAATTCGTGGGATGTCATCTTTTAACTGCTATTGGGCTGCCAGAGTGATTTGAATAAACATAATGTCTGATAAGGAAACTTCAGTTATATGTACTAAAGTTTAGTATTTTACATATATTTCAAATTAATAGATGTGTGTTTTATGCAAATCATGCTATATGTGGCTCAGTTAGCCCTAAACCTTTTTCCCCTGCGCTCTAAAACTGACTGTCAGAATTAGAATTTTCTTTGTTTACCTTCATGAGAAGAAAAATATAAAAAGAACCTGCAACATTTTTGAACATCCGGTTTCCCCTCTGTTGAGAAAATTCAGTATCTGTTGCTTGTTCAAGCATAAAATGTTTACCCCCTGTGGGTCTGAAAGGCAGACTGTCTGTTCATCAGTGAGCACATCAAACATGTTTTATTTACAGTAACATAGATTTATCTATATTTCATGCAGAGACAAGCAGAGAAAACCAGTTAAAATGTGAGGATTTCACACAGTATTTCATTTAGGTCAATAGATGAAAAACATTTAAAACTGAATAATTAACATTTTTCTTTCAGTAAAAAGGGCAGAAAAATGAGTTGGGATAAAACTCATTTCAACCCATACAATTAGCATACAAAACTACATATTCAAACAAGTACTTTCCTCATGGAACCACAGCGTGCAGTACCTTTGTCCTCCCCAAGCATCTCGTGACCCTCAAGGGCACATGCATTATGACTGTTCAGTCCCTCGGCCTTGGTTGCTCATGGCAACTATTATTGGCCAGCTTGACTCTATCAATGTCTTAACAGCTATCTTTACGACAGCCAATGAGCTAGTAGCTTTTAGGACTCAAGTGACCTTTGGAAACAGGGCTTTAGGTAGTATTTGTGCTATGTATGAATTATGAATTATTTTTACAACCTAGAACTGTTCTAGAATAATAATTATATGGGCATTTTTTTATAGGTGCCTTTGTCATCTTTTCATGTATTTTTGGTTCTTTGCAGCTTTGTACTTTGTGAAACTGACGAAATGAGGAATCAGACTTACATCTTGAGTTTGTGCTCAAACATGGATCTGACGTATGTGGGGCAAGAACATTTAAACAAAAGATGCTTAATAAAGACAAAAATGAACGCTAGGAAGTCAGCAAAAAACAAGCCCAATGATCAGCCTGGACTCTAGTGGGTCTGTTTGATGTTTCATTCTGAATGCACGACAGCAGCTGTAGTCAGCTTGACTTAACTCTAATAGTGACCAGATTTTATGTTATAAGGTATTAAAACATTCTCAAATCACTGCTCCAGCATAATCTACCTCTGCACTGGCCATTCACATGCCCATGTGCGCCAGTCAAACAGCTGACATGGTGTACTCAATCCTAAGAGACCAAGGTGCTGTGAAAACCACAGACAGTTGCTGTGTGTTTAGCTGTATTTTGGTGAAACATGACTTTTTGAAACTTGCTTAGCATACTGTTTGACAGCGGGGACATTTGACTATGCTGCAGGAGTGATTTGAGTTTCTGGGGACTTTTGATACTTCCCTCCCCTGCAGTGAAAACGTGTCACAACGGGAATCCATTGTAATTGGCATGAATTTAAGCTCGCCACAGACGCTACTCTGTGAGAGACGAAATTACCCATTTTAACAGCCTCCCTCTCAAGCCTACAGGGAGTGACTACTTGATTCTGTTGAATTTTCCTTCTCACCATCTACCTATTCTGTACAATAAAGGCAGGATATGGGTGTATGTGGTGGCACCAGGTGCTCATGAATACTTATTAAATGTGCGAATCGTTGTGTGTGTGTGTGTCTGTGTGAAAGTGTGTGTTGTCGTCTGAGGCTCAGAACCAAGCAAAGCTGGTAGCTTTCAGCCTCTGTGGTCACGATGCCTCTCGCTCATGAATATACATGAAGACTTTCACACCCAGATGGCAAGAACATGAGATATTAATATCATTAATTTACTCTCTGTCTGGCCCCCCCACCCACGCTTCCTCATTCTTTCCTCTTGTGAAGCTGCCATGGAAGTCTCTGACCAGCATCATAGAGTACTACTACATGTGGAAGACCACAGACAGATATGTGCAACAGGTGAGACTAATTAAGTCTTTTTACAACAATAAAATTTAATATTTCTATCTTGAATTCAGTTCCTGCACAAGCTCTCAGAAGCGATAAAAAAATTTTGAATTTTAATGACAAAAGTCTTGAATATTTTTTCTTGCCTGCTGTAGACAGTGTCATTAGGAAAAGCACAGTTTATATTAGTAACTTTTTTCCTCCTTGCTGTGTTAATTTAAGCAAAAACCTAAATTAACTTGAATTAATTCATTATTTTTTAATTGGTTAATGCTCCACCAATTTCCTGCCATGTATCTGCGTGCAGGTGATGTTAAATGATTAATCATACTGCCAGGAATTGTTATACACAGGTGGGAAGTACTGGCAGAAATCTGAGCCCTATTGTAGGATTATTGTCTCTTCTGGTTTTCTGTCATCCTTTGACCAGTGTGACCATGAAGAAGGTATTAAATTGTATTTTGTGTAAATTGTACTCAAAAATGTTTTTGAATTGAATTGATGAAAACTCTAAGTACAAAACTTAAAGGTGCCTTGTGTAGTCTCTGTTTACATACACTTTTTTAAGTTTTTTTTTTTTTCTTTCTTTTTATGTTTACATGAGAAGAAACAAAACTGTGACCCATTCATAAAAACACCGCCCCATAGTGCTACCAGTGGGGCAAAGTCTAAAAAAGTCTGAGATACTTTCTTAGACTTTACAAAGCACCAGCTCCCCATGACAAAAAACAAAACAAAAACAAAACATAGTGTCCTTAAGGGGACCATAAACTGAAGTGAAGTGAATTTTGGTGCAGGAGAGGTTAAGTTGTTAAGTTAGCCAGATATATAACACCCCTGTCACCCCATAACCTGGTTTCTCAGAGCACTGACAGCGACAGAGGGGTGACTTCTCATGGGAAAGGATTTTTCATCTAATTGAGATGTGCAAATGAAATGAAAGGAAACGACACCGTTGAAATGTGATGACACGTTTAATGATTGTCTTCGTAATCCTGCAGTCCTATTTTCAGGCTACCTATTAGCGCTGATTTTGAAAGGTGCTAAACGATTAAGATTTTTGTCTAACTGTTGATTTGTTTTATGGGTTTAATGAATTGATCCATCCGTTGTTTTCTCTGAGCAGAAGAGACTGAAAGCAGCAGAGGCAGAGAGCAAACTGAAGCAGGTTTATATCCCCACATAGTAAGTCACCTCACTTCATATTTCAATATTTAGATATAGATGTCTGAATCATTGCTGTACCTGTGGCTGCAGGATTATATATATATTTTTAATATAATAGATTTAAAAAAATATATAAAGCACTGCAGAAGGCAGCTATAGTGTTGACGTGTTTCTTAAATCTCTTCTTCTTTTTATCTGACAGTAACAAACCCAACCCCAACCAGATCTCAATGACCAATGGAAAGATGGCAACAGTGAATGGAGCAGGCCCCGGGTCCTATCATGCAGCAGGAGGGGGCAGAGCCTGCGAGAGCTGCTATAGTGAGTTTTGTGTGTGTGTGTGTGTGTGTGTGTGTGTGTGTGTGTGTGTGTGTGTGAAATTAAATCAGAAGGCCAGTGAACAGGGGTAATTTAGAAATGAAGCTACGAGTCTAGAAGAGACGCTTATCTGCAGACAGCTGTTACTAATCCAGTGATGAATCTCTCCCTTCGTTTGGCTCTTCATTAGGGTTGGAATAAAAAAAATAAAAATACTGGGTCTGAATTGAAACTGGTTTCAGATGTATAAAAACCACAGATGCTTTAAAAATGTACCTTCAATTCCTGAAAGCAAAATTTGGACCTATTATCCTATTAGGGCTGCAGCTAACGAGTTTGTTGATTACTTTTTAAAAATTGATAAATGATCAGATAAATTCCCAGCACAGTTTCACAAAACGATGTCTTCAAATTGTTTGTTTTTGTCCGACCAACAGAGCAAAAACAGAAACTGCTAATTCTCACATTTGAGAAGCTGCAAACAGAACATTTGACATTTCTGCTTCATAAATGATTTAATCTTTTATTAGTTGATTGATTAGTCCTGATTAGCCTGATAAAATATGCCTTTTAATGCACAAGCTGGTCTGCAGTTTTGTTAACTGTAGCAACAGGAAAATAAAGCTGCGTCACAATAAAAGCAAGTAGAAAGCTTTCACTTTAAAGCAGCAACAGAAAATCTTATCTTTGTATTTGTAGAAAATGGACTGCAGCCATTCAAGCTTTGAGCAGAGTGGATCCGATTCATAAGATCTCTAAGCATTTATAACAAATAACTGTTGATGACAAGTGGTGACTGATTTTTGTCTTCAACATACTGACCTTTAATTTCTTGCTCAAATAAAATTCGAAAAACTGTAATTGGAATTTGATGAGAAACAGAATTGTTATCAAAATCATCAACATGGAAACGATAACAGCCCGACTATAAAATCTTAATTTTCTTTTATTCTGTTTCCCCATGTATGTGGGCAGACAGAGTTTCTTGATGTTTGTTAAGTCACTGTAGATACTTATCAGTCAATAAAGAAGCATCCACTTTGACTCCTCCATGATGGTGGATATTGATCACATGATTTAGAGAGAGACACTAGAGACAGTCGAAAAAAAGGTCAATATGCTGAGTGTCTTGAGACCAGTTTTCTCTTCCGATGCCTCTAACAAGCATTAATGCGTTTCGTACATTAACAGCCATGCAGTCGGCCCAGTGGTACTCATGGGGGCCTCCAAACATGCAGTGCCGTCTGTGCGTTTCCTGCTGGATGTACTGGAAGAAGTACGGCGGCCTGAAGATGCCGAGCAGAGCAGAAGGCCCAGAGGAGAGGACCTCCCCGAGTCCGGCAAGCAATGTAAGCTCAGTCAGAAAGCACAGATGTGAAACACATGGGATGTGGTGGCATGGAGGGTAAATGTGTCAGAATGAGAGTGTAGCTTGTTCAAATGTCTGGGTTCATGCTGTGGTTCTGAAGGATCACCGTTAATAAAGGATTTTAAAATCCTCCATTCATTTTCAGAGGTTTTAAAATGTTCAGCTTTCTTGGTTTAATGAGAAGAATAAATTTGTTCACATCTCAAATTTTAGACGTAGAAACAGAAAAGTTAAGTATAAAACAAAAACCACATGACTGCTCCTCTAAAATTTAACATCTGTGGTATCTAAGTGATGTTTTGAGCCGTCAACATAAATTATTCAGTCAGCTGAAAACGTCACATACTAGCTGTTAATAGATTCACACACCTTCCACATACTGCTGGAATCTGTTGTAGAAAAATGACTACTTTTTTTTCTATGCATCCACAGCTTAGACTTGAATGCAACATCGGTCCTTTTATGTCTTTATAAGTGGCATTGAAAAGACCACACAGTGACAGTGCAGACAACCTGTGACTGTAGTTTATCCTGTTTCCTATCATGCGGATCGAAATTTGAATGTAACTGTTATGCAAAAGAGTATAAGTGTACAATATATGTAAAGAAATGAGACAAATAAGACGAGGTCTGTTTTTTTTCTCTGTAAGAGATTGATGTGCAGAGGATAGAATACAGAGACTCAAAATGCCACCCTGATTCTGGGCTGAATAGCTCACACTTTGACAGGAAAAGCACAGTTGTAACTAATAACATAAATGGTTGCTCTTTATAATTGAAGTGCCACTTTTCAAGCTATCACGTTGGGCCATAATGCACATCAGCAGAGCCCTGGAGCAGGCTAATACAAATGGAGTGCAGCCATTACTAATGTTATTAATTACACCTGTGCTTTTCCTGCCATCTCACAATATACACTCACACAGCAGTTTATCTAATGTAGTTTTATTTAATGGCCTGTTATAAATCCCACCTTCACACAGATTATAATGTTGTCTTTTTTCTGAGACATGTTGATTCAACTTTATGACCAGTTTGGAAGCTGCGGTTACCCTCATTGATGTAAACAGGGCCACCCTCACCTCACACTTTAATGTAATACAGTTAAATAGAACTACAGCCTCCAAAATGACCATAAAGTTGAAGCTGAAATTGTATTAACTTTCAATTAACCTTTATGAAGGTAAGATTTAATGCTGGGCTGTTTTTATTTAACCAGATTTCACTGGCCATTAAGCATATACTATTTAAAAGCTGAAATGTGATGTTTGTAATTTGTTCATATAAACAGCTGTTAACAATAAATCTGAATCTTTATTATTTTATTTGACAAAGACATAATAACTACTAACTCATTAAAACTACAGCTTCCATAAGTCTTTGCCATTAGACTTTTTAAACTTTATACACCACTGAAAACTCTGATATTAAATCTTCATGTCTCAATAAGCAGCAGTGGTGCCTAAAATGTTTTTAATCAGCCACCATCAGTGTATTCAGTGGCCGTTTCTCTGTTTCTCCCCCCTTCCTTCCCAGGAGTCTCGTTCTCGAGGTCACGCTCCTCGCCAGTCCAACCACATGGTGCCCATGCGAAACAGCGGCAGCCCCAAGTCCTCCATGAAGACCAAGCAGGCTTTCCTGCTGCAGGCCACCCGCCTCACCAAGCTGGCCCGGCACATGTGCCGTGACATCATCAGGCTGCGCCGTGCTGCGCGCCGGCCCTTTGTCCCCATTAACTGTGGGGCCATAAAGGCAGAGTGTAAGAGCTCTTTCAATTCCTCCTAACTTCTGCCACATGGACACACACATACACATACACATACACATGCAGACACAAAACACAACATGAGCAGACATACAGAAACACAAACACACTGACACACACTCATCACCCTTCTCACCCCGACTGCCCCGCCATCAAACCCCATCTCTGCCCGTCTCCGCCCCCTCCCCGTCTGTCTCTCTTTCTGTTTTTATTATTATTGTTATTATTATTATTTTGGTTTTTGTATTCTCCCACCCCCTGTTTCCAATAAAGACTGCCTGTCCTCATAACTATGAGTTTTGATCATCTTTTCATTCGTGTTTTTATTTTAATATTTTTTTTTTTTCATCCTTTTATCTGTTACAGTTCTTAGTCACTGTGAACTGAAAGCCATTGTTGGAATTATACACAAAGATTTATTGGTTAAACAGGGCTATTCTACACAGACACCCACTTTGAAAATACAAAAACAATAACTGATTTTGCTCCTGCCATTAAAAAGTAGACTGTAATAGGATCCGATAGTCATACTCTAGTCTGAGCCGTATACTTGCTGAAGTTAGATGTAGAGAAAATGTATTTTACTAAGAGAAGCTCTATTTTGCACGGTGCCCGTGGTAAAGGCGTGCCCACTCTGTGCTGTCACGGCTGAACCAGTTGTCTCAGCCACGAATGTTTATTGTAAATACTGAACCTCAGCTTCACTGTGTTTGCCATCTTTTTTTTTTTTTTAAACATTTTTATTCTTTTTTTTTTTTTTGCGCACACATTTTTCCTCATGCTGTTACTGGTGTGTTTTTGTGAGTGTGTTAGACAAAATGAATAGATAATGAGCTTTGGACTGATGAAACTTGAAAGAAGGGAGGTTAAAGCCGAAGTAAAGACTGGGAATAACTAGCTGCTCTTGCCTTTTTGCTGCTGGCTGCACCCCCACCCCCCTCACTGTAGATCATGCTCAGGCCATAGGAAGTCATTTACTCGACCATGGTCTCTCGCCGTACCATCCGCTCAGCTGTCCTCCTGTGTTCAAATCATGCAATATTCACAAGAATCCATCCTGTTGCCTCTTCTGTCTTGTAAATCCTGCGGCCAGGATTTGCCATTCAGAGCCACCCTCCCCACCTCCTCCTCCTCCTCCTCCACTTTGCCTCTTCATCATCCTTCATTTTCTAACAACTGTTGCAATATTCTCATCTCATCTTCTACCTCCTTTTTTTTTTTCTTTTTCTCTTTTCTTTCATCACTGTGTGAATGTGAGAGTAGACCTCCAATAAAGTCACACCTGAAAGCATCTCTTCCGAGTCCTTGTGCTTCATGTGTCCATGTTATCTGTCCATCAACTCCACCACACTCAGAGGAACCGCAGCGGCACGCCTCCCCTCCCCAGCATGGACTCAACCTCCAGTGCCTGCTCTCATAACGCCCTCATATTTTCATGTATGTGTGTTTACAATGTTTGTTTGTTTGTTTTTTTGTTAGTGTGTGCATGTAAGCATGGAGTGAAAATTATATGTGCATGTGAGGGAGATTTCTTTAGTGCTCATGCCACCCCTGGAAGCAGGTCATCATATTAATACCTCAGAGTGATTTGCTCATGTGCATTGACTCCTGCATCCTGTGATGTTGCTCTACATTCATTTGAAACATGAGAAGAGGTCGTTTTCATCTACATAAGACATCCTTGCTTCAATCATAAACATGTTACGCTGCTATAAAACTCTGCAGAATTCAGTTAACACACCAAGTTTGTTTTTAAATGCATGACTCTGCATAAATGTTAAACAGTATTTAGTATTCATTGTCAGTATGAGGAGTAGAGGGAGTTAATGCAGTTTGAGAAACACTGCAATGGTTTGTAAAATGTGTGTGTGTGTGTGTGTGTGTTTGGTTTAGACATGTTAAGGGTGTCAGAAGGGCAGGGGACTCGCCTACCCAAAACCAGAGCCGCCCAAAGGAGCACTCTGACCAGTGTCCTGCAGTTTCTAGGTAAATCAGTTCAGTATATTTGTCCATAATTAGTCCAGTTTTCCTCCATTGTACTGAATGAAACAGAACTGAACAGTCAAGTCAATAACACATGAGTAGAGAATACTCAGGTGGTCCATAGGAGCCAGTTGATGCAGCTCCAGTGTGGTGTCTCTTCCAGAGTCCCGTCCGGCAGCCCACGCCCCTCGCTCCCACCGCACCCCGGGCCTGCAGACGCCTCCCCCTCGACGCCTCCTCTCCTCTCTCCCGCACGGCCCCCATGGCATGCTGGGAAAACGCAGCTACCATCACCACAGCAGGGCTGAGCCAGACAGGCGCTCAGGTAGACACACACAGACACACATTTCCTTCCAAAAAAACAAACAAAAAAAAACCTGCTGAACTAATTCCACAAAAAGTAATTATGCCTTGTTTTTCAATTAGACTGTTATTGCTTAACTTAATCCTGCCCAGAAGCAAAAGTCATTATTTGTTCTGTTAAACCCCACCCCCCAAAAAAAGATTGGAAAATGCGTCCCCTCTTGCTATTAACTAAGTTACTTCTGATGTGAATGAACCTTGGGGACCAAACTGTTGATATCTAATGTTCTTGTCATCATTTGTGCTTGATAAAATCAGATTAGTGGAGATACACACGGAGTTGATAACCTTTTCTGCCATTTCTTATCTAAACTAGCTCGTTGGAGAGAATGACAACTAATTCTAATGAAAACGAATCAGCAGATGGGGGTCATTTGGATAATTTGGATGATTCAACTTCAGTCTGACACTTTGTTTTTTATTGGTAACTTCACTATTTCTACTGAAATTGAAACACAGTCATTTGTTGCACCACTTGTAAATAGGAAAAGTAATAAACTAATCAATACCATTCACAACTGACAGATTCCCTCATGCATACTTTGCATCTTTCTCTCACTGCTGTGGCTTTGTTTTTGCAGAGAACCCAGGTACAACAGGTGCACCCCTCCTGGTAGGTGTCTTTTTTTTGTGTATACATATATATATATATATATATATATATATATATATATATATATATATATATATAATAAATCCTGAACTACTTAATCTCTGATTATTGTCATTACATGTCATTTAATTGTCTCTCCGCAGCACAATGGCCGTAACAGCAGCAGTGGAAACACCCGAGGTGGAGTGATGATCCGCAAGAGACGCCCAAACTGGATCGATGCCCCAGATGATAGCTTCTTCCTCGTCACCCGGGAGACCAGGTAAGCAAAGGTGACCCTTTTCTGACCTCTGATTGGCTGACTGTGTGTGCGTGTGTGTGAGAAGGGAAATGAAGTGATGCTGAGAGCCGACTGACAGGAGATAAGAGGAACTGAGCTGTGACTAAAAAGGACACTGAGTTATTTTTGTCCTGTGTTGACTTCACACAGCTGTGTAGTGCACATACACACAAACACACACAAACACACACAGATACAACGGTGGGTATGTTGTGCCTAAATTCACACAGACCCACTGAGTTGAAACAGAGCAGCAGCCTGGGAAACCTCAAGAGTCTTGTTCTCATTGTGCACCATCTAAGATCTAAAAAAAAAAACACAATGCATCAATGCATCACTGTAAAAATACAAAATCAATCCAAATTGATTTGAATAAGTAAATTTTGATCACAAAACAACCTACCAGCTGTTCATAAAACACTGTTAAAGCATCTGATAGATATTTTTGATTGGAGGGAAAATGTATCCTAGAAGAAACTGATGAAAATATAAGGTAGACAGAACAAATTTGAAAAAAAAAAGAAAGAAAAAGTGGTGGATTCAGTATTTTTTTCCCAGCAGAATGGGAATTCCCTTTGTTTTCAAACAGTGTGTCATGCAGGCCTTCATCCTTGACTTCATCCATTCTGCACAGAACTGAGTAATTGACCTCATTGTTTAAAAAAAAAAGTTTAGCAAAAAGCAAACTGCTTTTGTTTGAGGCTGAAGTTTAGCTTTCAAAATATATATATCTCATCATCCATCGGTTGTTTCAGCAAGAAATTTTGCTGACTTTTCCTTGTGCGCCACCGCCAGGTTAACGTTACCGACGTTAAGTGTTGGATTTGGATCAGAAATTTGGCTCAGACATTCATGCTCCCCTCAGGATGAACTGTAATAACTTCAGTGTTGCCCTCAAGTTTTCATCTAGTGCCACCTTCAGGATAAAAATTGTAATTCGTGTTGTTTGGTTTATGATGAAACACCTGCAGAACATTCTCACAAATTTCACCAGCGTCCTCCAGTGATTGATTTTTTTTAATTTTAATTTTGATTTCATAGATAAGCCTTTATTGGCACATTCCATACAGAAACATTCAGATATCCACACAGCAACACAGACCTCCAGCATTCAGGCCCTTGCCTATGTTGGAACCCACACACACACACACACACACACACACACACACACACACACACACACACACACACACACACACACACACACACACACAGATTACTTATTTCAATTCTCTGTCTTTGCCAGCACTGACCATTAGCACACATTTTGTTGTGAACGTGATTGAGTGTAGAGTTGAATAAACACGTACTCTGTGTTTTACACAGTTTCTTTTTATTTTCACACACACACACACAGACACACACTCTCTCATGCACGTAATGAGTCAAAGTTTGCATGTCCGCATGCGAGGGAGAAATATGTTCTTCCATTAAGCCTGTGTCTAAATGAGCCATGGCACCCGGCCCTCACAGCCGCCCTCGGACCGCCGGGGCTAAAATTAGAGCAGCTAACTGGTACAGATGGGCCAGTGAGGAGCCAGGCACCGCTGGGGCCTGAGTGGGAATATCATTACCACATTAACTATGGCTGGACTCATATGGATCACTCACTTCCCACCAAGACAACATGGCTGCTTGTGTGTGTGTGTGTGTGTGTGTGTGTGTGTGTGTTAGAGAGAGACAGAGAAAGCATCATTCTGAATACTGTACCCTTTCTGTTACATTATGCTGCCGTTCACTCTCCTCGTAGAGACAATTGATGCATTTCTGAGTAAAAGACATTAATAGATCTGCTCTGAAAGGCTGCTGCTAATGAGAGATGTTCAGATGTTTCATTTTCTCCCCGTTCCCCATCTCTTTATGCTCCTCTTTCGCTCTCTCAGTGTGATGAAGAGCGCAGTGTGTCACAGAGCAGAGGGGAGGAGAGGGAGATCACTCCCACTTATTCAAGGAGGAGGCAAGAGAGACAAATAGAGACAGAAACAGACAGAGATGGCAAATCGACACTGTTCTCAGCATAGGTCACACACTGCATG
This sequence comes from Trachinotus anak, assembly GCF_046630095.1. Taxonomy (NCBI): domain Eukaryota; kingdom Metazoa; phylum Chordata; class Actinopteri; order Carangiformes; family Carangidae; genus Trachinotus; species Trachinotus anak. The sequence continues at coordinate 6,784,242 of NW_027273876.1, read as the reverse complement.
AGAAGATAATACGGACATGAAAAATTGGGGGATCAACAAATTATCACAATTTATTCTTTTTTTTTTCAGTATTTCACTCTAAGATATTAAAAAACGTTAATCTCATGGTGATACAAGAGGAACAGTCAGGGGATCAGTAAGATTCAACCTCTGGGGACCATGAATGTCTGTGGCAATCAATGCAACAGTTGTTAAGATATTTCAGTCTGGAGCACAGTGGTGTTTGACTGTAATGAAGTACATTTTAGTAAATACTGAAGTAAGTTTTAAATACATTAGTCCTTTGCTTGAGTATTTATATTTTATGCTGCTTTATACGTCTACTCCACTAAATTTCACAGGGGGTAAGTGCACTTTTTACTCCACAACAACAACGCGACTTTGTAGTTGCTTTCAGATTGAGGTTTAGGTAACACGTTCTAACACAGTCTGTGATTTACAGTGTCATTTCATTGTATGAATCAGGTGCTAATAAAATACTGCTGGTACTTTAATGTAGATACAGAGAATTAAAACAAGAATATATAAAAATTACACCGCCAGTCACAGACTATATTATAAAGTGTTAACTGATTTTACATGAGAAAACAAAGTATTGAAGATTAAACCAGTGGTTATAAACTTCTCAGATAGTTAACACACATAGATTTAAATAAACTGTTCGGTGAAATTGTACAATATCATAAAATATTCATTAAAATATTAAAAATGTATTATATCAATGTATCTTTATTATGTAATAAAGTTATATAGCTATAATACATCAGTCACATGGGCCATTTTCCTGCAGGATGAGTACTTTTATTTTTGATGCTGTCGCTGGTAATACCACAGTACTTTAAAGTAGGATCTTTAATGCAGGACTAAAGAAAACTTTTATGAATATATTATATTTTATATGTTGTATATTTTTAATATCTTTATAATATTTTTCTATTGTAATATTGTTACTTTAACTCAAGTGAAAGATCTGAGTAATTCCTCCACGGCTGTGCCGAACATGAGACACGGACATGTTGGGTTTGGACAGAGAAATAACAGGACAACGCGTCTGAAATGGGAACATAATGAGAGAAAGCAAAAGAGAAATGTAAGCGAGGCAGCTTGATATGTGTTTGAGAGTGGATTTCCACGCTTGCGTTCCTCCCGATGGCCAGCTGAACAGACAAACAGCAGAGCTTTAGATAATGTGCCACCAGAGCAAAATCTGCTCTGTTCCCCTCCAGTTTATATTCTGCTCCGACTCTAAATGTATGTCTTGCTGCATACAAGTGCAAGCAGAAAAATGGGTGATGTGTGTGTAGATGCGTGATTGCTGCATGCACTCTCAGACACATTTATTGTACTTGGATGTACAGGCACATAATGCACAGAGTCTCCGTGAGTGCTCTAGTGTTGATTTTCTCAACAGGAGGGATCTGGAGAGAATAGATGAGTTTTCCTGTTCACAATACAAGAAAAAACATCCTCTGCTGCTGAGAGCGGTGAAAGAGGAAGTAAATGAGAGCACATGTTCAGGGCTTTGCTGTGCATTCAATCTGAAATTGTCCGCCTAAAGGGAACAATGAATAATCACCCATACATTGTGGTTATATAGCTTGCATTTGCATTCATTTGTCTCCAAATGAATTCCATTAGTGCCGTGTCCAACATTCATGAGTGTGCCCCGTGGTCTAGTGTTTAGTGGCTGCGGCTGCTCACACAGCCTTCCTCCCACAGCACAGAGCCCCTCTACAGTCTGGAAATTACCTCTGAGCCCCCTTTTATAAGCCTGAAAGAATCCTGCAGAGGTGTCCCTCTCTTTTACTTCATAACAGAGATACGTCTCAGTAATACTGTTCCTGACACTCGATACATGTTGCACTCTGCTTCAGTGAATCCCCCTGAAATGAGAAAAAGTGGCTGTTTGTAATAACTTTCCCAGCGGCCGTGAACCTCAATTTGGTGCCCCTTAAACTGAACTTTTCTGCTCGTATTTAATCATTTCAACCAACTTAAAGTTCACCGTCTTCTCTCTTTATTAGTTTCTCCATCTTCTGTCTCAAATGCTGTCTGTCATTGAAGGTGACCCTCTGCACCTTGCACCTCATGCAGCTGTGCACTGGACAAAGAAAACAAACACTGTTCTAGGAGACATTTCGCAAAACAGAACTGAATTCTTGAGCAATTTCTGCAACCAAGCAATCAAGTGATAATCTATCAGTATCACTGCTGCTACACCAATAATTTGCGTGACAAATAGGCTGTCCCCTAAAGCCCACAGCCCACAGTCAGTTTCATCATTATTCCCTCTGCAGGCTGCTGCAGCCAAACTGCAGATTGGCCACAGTAATGAGAAGTAGCAAGAAGTAGCTACTAGACACATCAAGCTTGTGGTCAGCTACGTATTAATAATGTATTCAGATAAACATTAGGTGTAGTCTTAGTCTCTGTTAGTTTCTGATGCATGATGGTGCAATCACAAATGTTTGGTTACTACAGAATTTTGAGCTCTGTTCTTTAAATATCAGGTGCTCAAACACCACATTCAAAACATGTTTCATGACGAAATGTGATGTTTTAAATCATCTAGTAATAGAGGAACATCCCAGCAAAGGTTAAAGAAAAAAAATAAATGCAGGAAAAATTTAACAATCAAATAGCAAATAATGAATTGCCATTTTTTACTTTACAAATGACCATTACAAATTACAAACGCTCAGATATCATGAGCGTATTTTTTATTTTTCAAGTTGTAAACTGACCAAATATCAAAGGCAGAGATGAATAGTTTTCTCCTACATCAATAAACTCAACAGACCAGAACGCATTGCAGCCACAGCATAACTAAGAGTTGTGAGCTGTGACTCAGACTAAAATGTCATCACTACTACTCTGTCCACCTACTCACATAACCAACAGCTGAGCCCAGCAATTTCAAAACAGTCCACAGGTCCATTTAGTTGCTGATGTGGCGCTTTTGATCATAAAACAGTCTTCCTCAGTAGACTCTGTTTGTACAGTTGTGATGGAATTGCAGGCATTTTATTGTTTATCAACTCAAACTAATACATCATCATTTATTTGTTGATTATACATATTAATCTAAATCTGGAACGTAACTACTAAAGCTGTCAGATAAATGGAGTGGGCTGAAGACTATAATATTTGTATTGCAGTGGAGTGGAAGTATGAGGTAGCAGAAAATGGAAAGTAAAAGTACCTTAACTTGAGTAAATGTACTTAGTTACCACCTCTGCAACTGTTACTACCACTAACTACTGTATCGTAGCTCCAGAATGATCTTTCAGGCTGGATGTTTTTCTGCATTAGCTTTGCATCAGTGTATCTTCTCCTGCACTTATGTTCTGTCTTGTCTCCACACCCCCAGGAGGGCCAGGCGGCTGCTATCCCGCTCCCAGCTGAGGCACGCCTGCCGGCAGCCCTGTGAGCAGATCACCCTACGCAGGGTCTCCCAGGGCCCTCCGCAGGGGCTCGTCCTGGCCCCTCCGCACCCTCACCCCAGCCTGAGGATGCGAGGCCCCATCGTCATCCACGACTGACCGGACACGGACCCTCCGACCTCCACACCCCACCTGCATACACACTAACGAACTCTCACCTCCTGTTCTCTCATTAAATCTTCAAACCCTCCTTCGCTTTTACTCCTGGAATTATCTCCATAATCCCCGACAACACTAATACAAGCTGTCTCACTGTTTGGCAACAGAAGGATGTGATGAGCCGTGATGCAATAGAGACATACACCTGACCTGACTGCAAGTGCTGCCTGTCTTTAATCCCCTGGGAATGTGTGTGGGTGTATGTGAGTGTGTGTGTGTGTGTGTGTGTGTGTGTGTGTGTGATTGTCCCAACAACACATGAGAGAATGAGGGGGATGCTGACGTGTCCTGTTCTTAGTTTTTATGGATGAACATAATGACGGAGCTTAGTGTGACCTTTGTGTTGATGGTGAATTGTTGTGAAGTTTCATCAGTTTGTATAAAGTTACTTTGGGAGGGGGGCTGGGGTGGGGGCATGGGGGTTTAAGGTGGGATGGGATGGGAAGGGAAGGGGAGGGTTCTCATTTGCTGGGGACTGAGGGTCTTTTAACAATGAAGGCAAGTGTCCAATGCTGACCTTAAAAAAAAAAAGAAAAAAAAAAGAAGAAGAAAATGCACTATACTGTGACCGAAGCAGCAGCCTTTTGATAAACGGCTGCTTTAAATTGTGTTTTACCTGCAGTTTTTCACGCTCATCTTAAAGTCTAAATCAAAAAGGCTGGAGCCAGTGCTGCAGGATGACAAACCTGCAGACATTACTTAACAAACCCTCTATAATTCTCTCCAAAAAAGCTGATTCATGACGAATCTGCAGGTTTTGGAAACATAACAAAGCAAAGAAATAGAGCATAGCGCTAAGCCTCCCTCATGAACCAGTGTATAATATATTGTATATCTCATTACAGCACTGTAAATCTACTCATCCTATTTCTATGGGCGACTGTACCTACCTAGCCCTAACTTGGGTACTAAAGCACTTCCTTTGCAGCAGAAAAGGGCATGGATCTGTCATATTTTACTCAAGTCTGTGATGCACCAGCAATATTTTGAGGCCCAAACACAAGAGCAACTTTGCCAGCAGCTGTTTGCTACATTTATTTCTCCATTGCATTTGCTCCTTAAAGCGACCAGTCGAGTTTTTCCAGTTTTCAGACCTCCCTCCCTCTCTCCCTCTCTCCCTCCCTCCCTCTCTCTCTCTCTCTCTCTCTCTCCCCGTGCTGCATGACAATATTGCCGGAAGGCCTCGAAACATTGCCGGTTAACCCGTCCAGGCTTCAGGTGTGTTTAATAATGAGTTTTAAAACTGGCATCGCCGGCGCATGTCTTTGAGGTGAGAGCCTCCGCTGACCGATGGGTCACGTGATTTCTTCTCTTTCATTCAGAATGTTTATGTTAGTGTTTCCTGTATGTCTTGTGTTGAATTATGAATATGCTGAGAATAATAATAATAATAAAAAAAACAAAACAACACAGTGCCAGATTACGCTGTCCAGTCTCAGTGAGTCATTTCCTGGTGTTATATTCTGACAGCCTGCCTTGTCTCCGAGCCTCCTACTCCATCTTTATGTCTGTGTCTCTCTTTGTGCTGCTCTTGAGGGGGAGTGTGATAGATGGGGTCTGATACACACTGTGGCCTGTGCGCGGTTGTCGTAAAATACCCCCACAAAATATGGCAATTTGACACAGTGATGAGAAATGGCGAGCGCTCTTACAATATAGATCTTGCTCTCGGTAGCTTACAGCCTGCCTCAAGGTACTTCACTGTGCGTGTTTATGTGTTGACACAGCCCCCATTGTTGTGTGAAGAAAGGTTTTTCATTTGCCACTTTGCCCTCTTGTCGCAGCACACAGCTTTTAAAATGTGACCGCGGTCGACTGCTGCAGCTGCTGGGTGTTTCCACCATATTCCTTATACAATCCATGGTATCAGGGTTGAAAATGAGAAACAATGTTGAGATTGAACCTGGCATGCTTTAATTGGATTTGTCTTTTACTACACACATGTGGGACGTCAATGGATTTAAAAAAAAAAAAAAAAAAGCTGCTGTATCAACACAGCAGTGGCCAAAAGAAGTGGCCAAAAGGTGGTGGATGGGCTCAGGGCTCTGTGCAGGTCAGCTCCTCTACATCAAACTCCTCCTATTTAGCATTTGTAAGCCGTATACATAACACATTATAATGTGGTGGTAAGCAGGTATAAAGGCATGTTAAGTGTTATTATTGTACTATAGTTCCCTATGAAGACATATTTCATTTTATTGCTCCTGTGTTTTACTATATTGTTATTCACAGGTGGAGTTATAGTTATTAACAAGTGCATTAATAAGCACTTGCATCTGCTTTGTAATTGTATTACAGTCTGTCATAGACCACTTGTTACATGTTTATATACTGATTATAAATGCTAAATAAAGGGACTTAAGTGTTACCACTTCCCTTAACTGGAACTAAGTAAAACCATGAAAAACAGACCAAAATCGCAGGAGTGTCCACATACTTTTGGCCACATCGTGTATATTGAGTTCTTCAGTAGCACATTCAGAGCAGACCTGTAGAAATCTGCTGCCTTCACTTGCTGTCAGAAATGTTAAAATTAAGACAGGATTACCTTCAAAGTGTTAAGTAACACTAAGTGAGTTTTTATGGTTTTTGTGTCCTCAGCAGACAGAGTATGGACGTCATATAATCAATGTGATTAAGAGACATTTTTATTGATTTTAACATTTTAGACTATGAGTCCATTAGCACAGTCTTGTGTAGGCCTACTTTCTGATCTGAATCTAAATTTGTCATCTACACCTGTCCGGTGATAGACAGTAAATTGACTCAGGTTCTGTACTTACAGTATGGGTTTGAGTAACTTGTAAGATATGTGTAATACTACTTTAAGCACTTTGTAGCTCATATTTTCCCAAATTAAATTCTTTACAGTTGTTATTGCAAAATGTGCTAGAATGAGTAACCATTAGGGGGCACCCTTCCCCAAACATTTGCCTGGTTTGCCCCTGAACATCAACTATATTCTCATGCAATTTTAATTTATGTTTGCCAGCTGTTTTTAATTCATATTTTTGACTTTATTGATTTTCTCTTCATTTGGTCCTGTGTTAAATACTGTGCAGCTGGTGATGGCGATGGTATTGAGGCATTTTAAATGGTACAAATTTATTAAATTTATTATTGCTCTTTTCCTTTGTTGTGAGATAAGCTATAAACTAAAAATCTCACCAACACAGTTCCATTTTGCCATGTTTTATTTCCTGCATAATGAGACGTCAGGTATGTCTTATACCTACAGCAGAGTCAACAGAAAAGAGTTACGTTGTTTGTTTGTTCGTGTCGTTTTTGAACAGGAAAATTAAAAGACACAAAAGGCTTAAACGCTACTGTGTCGGAGCTGTGTGAAGGGTACTTGAACGCAGCATGTGTGAGTCTGCAGAGTGTAAGCTGCTGGCTGTCTGTCGGGGGGGGGAGGGGAGGGGAGGGGAGGGGGGGCTGTGCGACCACAAGTCCTCATCCGGTCTCAATATCTTCTTTCGCTGCACCGACTGCAAACAAAAAGAGCAAAATAAAACCCATTTCTTGTTACCTGTGACCTATGACCTTCTTAAGCCGACTTTCTGGCCGAGTTTAGCCGAAGCTCCAGTGGCGCAATCGGTTAGCGCGCGGTACTTATACGACAGTATTCAGCAGAGCGATGCCGAGGTTGTGAGTTCGAGCCTCACCTGGAGCACAGTTTTTAGACGAGCGCTCACCTGGAGACCGCCAGGTGGATCCCGGCCCGCCCAATGAGAGGGGGGCTACGTGTGCTGCACGGGAATGACGTCAGCAGTAATCCCCTCCATAGTCGCCGTGGTATATTCAGGTACCGCTGTAAAAAAATACACATAAACCTTCTGGCTTCTTGCTTCTCGTCATCTACAGTGTTTGTCGTTTATACATTAAAGGTCTCGACGTTAAAACGTAGCTGGAAAGTTGCGTAATTAAATCGCGACAGTGTCAATATAACGCAAGAGGCAGGTTTTAGGGCTCTAACTCAAAAATATTTAGTAAAACACAATGAGGTTAGGTGTGGTGTTATATATTCATATTCTTGTGACTTTTCTTAAGTATAAAAACACACATGAGCATATTTTGAATTTATGTGGAATTTAATATTTGATAAGGAGAAACACTTTTGCACTTTCTTTCTTTCTTTCTTACTTTTTGTGATTTTTTTTTACAATTATATATAACCTATTATTATTATTATTATTATTATTATTATTATTATAAACATTTAACTTCCTACTATTTGGTTGAAGGATAAAATGTAATTTCAGTTACTACACTGTTCAGTTGTCCTTCATTCATAAGTTTCATGTCACATCATGTTTTATCTGCGTGATAACTATGAGTACATTTTCTTGCATTATTGATATTGACACCCACAGCAAAGCAAGATATTTTGACCTGATTTAAATGATATCTGTTGATGACAGGGTGCTCGTGCTAACTTTCATCCGCCTTCCTCTTTGCTTTGCTGTTCAGCGACACTTGCTGGAGCTTCCACTCTGTTGTAAAACCAGGTTTCTGCCACTGGAGGGAGATGTAATTGCACCAAACAGATGCATTTAACTTCCCACAGTAAATCTGAACAGGTGATGGCTGTAGGGCAGTTTGTCACCAGTCCACGCTTATAATCATTTAGAATAATGAATCTATTTTATGAAATGAATTTAGAAACATTTTGATATGACCTACACACACCTTTAAACAGCACATACATACTGTTCAGTTTCTTCACTGTGTCTTAATGTGTGGTACTGAAAAGCCTAACCAGCTTTTTATTCTTTTTCCAGACGTGATCATTTGGCCATTTGTACCGTTACACACTGTACATGTCTGTATCCTTGCATGTGTGTGTGCTTTGTTTGAATGTTTGTGTGCAGGTCTGTCACTCTAAGCCCTGTAAAGCTGGGAATGAACAAGCAGAAGATTGCAGTAATGAAGTGACCCAGATGTCCCGGGTGCAGATCTCCAGGCTGAAAATGAGAGTGCAGATCAGGGCCTTGTCGCCCCCCCCCACCATCCCGCCCTCCCCCTTCCCTCCCTCCATCCGGCCTGGTACACAATCACAGAGTATTTAGCTGCAGGGAATATGTGTGCATGTATGCAGTGTATGTGTGTATGTCATCTGAGAGGGAATGTTGTAGTGTGTGCATGTGTTGTCAGCTTCCGAGTGTGTGTGTGTGTGTGTGTGTTTAAGCTCATCCAGATCCATGTAAACATGAGGGATCAGATTTTGGAGTGTGTGCCACTTGTTCTTGGTGCTCCGGATTAGATGTAACAGTTTTTTAATTTACTCTCCTCAGCTGCCTCCATAAGACGCTAAAGCCTAGCATCGCCTCAACAGAGACCCCCCCCCCCCACATATACACACACACACACACACACACACACACCCTCTCCCCTTCCCCGGCCTCCACCCTCCTCTCCCATCCCCTGAGGTGACCAGGTGGCTGAACAATCACACACAACACCCTGACAGTAGGCTCAGCGGGCCACTTTCCTCAATGAGAACACTCGGCAAGCATCTGTATCTGTGGAAATGTGTGTGTGTGTGTGTGTGCATCTGTGTGTGTGTGTGAGTGAGACGGATTGAGGGGAGAGGGGACAAAAGACAGAGAGTTTAATATTTGGGATAAGCTGTGATTGAACATCCTGAGATCAGAGCAGAACGATCAAATTCTGCCAGTGATAATCCCTCATCTTGGAAAATTAAATACCCCTCCGCTGCCTCTCTTCTGCTCACTCACACTCTCTATCCTTCTGTAGCACACACACACACACACACACACACACACAGAGTATTTAAACAGGGTCTTAATCTGACCTGTGTCTCATAACGCTGGTTGGTTCCTTAGGGAGCTGTTCTGATATCTGATGAGTTTTTCATTAATAAGACACAAGTCTAATCCTGAGGGAGAAACACAAAATGACAACGGATAAGCCCCGCTTTCCCCATCCTGCCATCACACACACTGATTCACTGATACACTATCTAACTAAACATCTTTATACATGCACTTAAACTCTGTGCTTTAATCTCCCCATCCCAGTTCTATTCACTCCGGCCTACATTTTTTATTTCTTTGCATGTCTTTGTTGTTCAAATCTTTATTTATAATCTGGTCGTGCAAGAATTGCTTCAGGCCTCTCAAAAACCAACCAACGTCAAAGTCCTTCTATTCAATTTTCACGTGTATAATCTATCTACCACATTTTTGTTTAATAAGCCCTCATACTGCAGAATAAAGGCACCAGTAGACCTTTCCGGTGTCTGGCAGTCCAACAGTAACACCCACTTCACTTCACTTCAGGTGAGAAAGGAGAGGACGGGGTCTGAGCTTCGCTCTCGGGAGTCTTCCAGCAGATTGTGTTGTGTTGTATGTGTAGGATGAGCAATGAGAGGAAAAAGGTCAAACCCTGCTTTACTTTCACATCTCCAAAACACCTGGGGCTGGTTTCACAAAGAGAGACTTTGACTACGTCTGGATCTAACTAATTATCAGACTACAGATACACATCTGAATTCATCTGTTGCACAAAGCTGTCTAGTTCGTGACTATCTTAAAAAGGAATTTGTCTCAGATTCTGGGTAAACTGGGACTTTTTTTACAAAACATGGCTGACCGAGCAACCGCCTAAAGCAGCTCGGGCCCATTCACAATGGTTCTGTCACAATTTTTAGGTTGCCGTGTGCAGTGAGAGTCATATCTCTTGCTGTGAGACCAGGCAGAGCTCATGTAACACACGTTACTCATTACTCATGTCATGTGGGGAACCACCAGACCCACTGCATTTCCATGAAAAACTTCCTCATTGTTTCATATTTTTACTCAAAAACCAAACAGTTGTTGCATCAGGACAAGAAATAAATGACACCTCCTTGAGTCTGGTCTGACTGCAGCATGAAGTTTGCATAGTTTCATGCAGGTTCAGTCCTGGCTAGATTAACCTGCTTGCCCAAATGAGTAGTTGGCCTCCTATTAACCCCCAGTTCCTCCCACTCTATTCAATTTGTGCAGTTTTTATATGCTGAAATACTACTTGTTGGCACTTGTGCAGCCCTGAGGGAAGTTCCTCGCTGTTCCCAGTTGTTAATTTGACTTTGGGCACAGTATTAGTTTGTGTTTATTGTGGGTATGTGTTGTAGACTTGATTAAGACTGAAGTTTCTATTTGCTCTATTAGCTTTCCACCTGTCTAGATTCTGTATGGTAATTGGAGTTCCTCCTAAAATGAAAGCCAACAGTACAGCTGTACACATCTGAATCCCTCAGTGGTTAGTATAGAAGAGAGTGGGAGTAATATTATATTTGCCACCCCCTGTGACATTCCTGTGGGTAAAATCAGTGGAGTGATAACTATAATTTCATCTGACCTATGCAGAACAATGACTACGTGTCATGCAATAACACAGTGGCCAATGTTCAAGTGTGAGTTTGTCCCAGACAAGGTGTCACTGTATGCCGAAGACCAGATAAGGAATTAAAAAAACATTATACAATATATAACAATGTTTTTGTAAAGGTAAAATAAGAGGGTAAATAAAATAAGAGAACAAGGTGGAGGTAAGAGCATATTTTTAGGAACAGGTGTTAGCTGACAATATTAACAAATACTAAGTTTGTAGCTTTGACAGATGAAAAACATCATGTATCACAAATTAAACTGAAGAGGTGATAGAATAAATAACATGTGGGCTATAACTGAACAAGCAAGCAGCAATCATTACCAAACATGAGTTTAAAGTTAAATCAAGGCCACATTCAGCCTGACTGTAACTGAGAATGGATTCCTGGATGTGGTTACATTAAGCTAATCGATGACTGTGCGTTGGGACTCCACAGTAAAGCTGATTCAGCTTCCCAACATCCTTGCCATCACAATTTGATAAAATTTCTTAAGCTATGAGAAGATTTTTGTCATGCTAGATTTTGTTTTTATCATTTACCACAAATAATGCAGCTATAGTTCATTGTTGTAACATTTTTTTAATTATTATTTTTTTATCCACTGGCTTGTATGTAATAGTTGCAATATGTTTATGTTTATTTATCATTGCTTTGTTGTTTGTTTTTTGATGTATGCCCATTTCCTTGCATAACAAAAACATATTTCTGATTCTGCTGGAGACCCCCCATTCAAGCATCCCTGCTGTTCTTGAATATTGTTGCGCTTGTTATTTACTACGGGGCACTCGACTCGTGTGTGGTAACTTTAAAAAATATTGAGGATAATAAAATATGTATTTGTCAAATGTCCCAGCTTTGGTTTTTATTTATATTTTGACTCACTGCCGTCACGTTAGGCTCAAATGCCTCCCACCAAGGCGATGAATGGTTTTACTTCAAGACTGACTCCGTCTACCCAGAGTAGCTTCGGCGTACGCTAGTAAAAGTTACAAGTGCATCCCACAGCTCCAAAGCATCACAGAACTTCGGTAATAGACCAATGAAATTGTAGCTTTGGACAGGGGCAGAGCTAATTGACGTATGAAGTAGCCAATTAACCGACGTTTCGCCTAGACGCTGTAACCAATCACAGAGCATATGCCAAAAATAACACCTCCTCTTGTTCAGCACCCAAAGTCGAAGGATAGCTCTGGCCTTTCAATGGAAGAAAGTGCTAGATTTGTCAGTGTTGTATAATATAACCAATTCTCAGTGTCCATATTTGTTTTGGAGCGATCGGAATTGTCTTCGTTTAATGTGAGAGACAGAACTGGCGTCAAACATGCGTAAAAATCAACGCTGTCCAAGCAGGGAACCACCGAGAAAGGAATTATCGCCGCTCATCTGAGGCCAATCTCGATTATTTTTGTCAAATAAGGAAACATAACATAGCTAGCCGGCTAACGTTAGCTCCGTAGATAGCTAGGTTAACGACATATCTTCACACAAAAGCAGAATCCAGCAGATAATCAAGATTGGATCTACATTCGCACAGCAGCAGGAAAACGTAAGTAGCATGCTAGTATGTGCGCTAACGTCATTAGCTAGAGTTTGACAACCGGGGGAATTGCGTTGGCTCCAACGACAGCTAACTGTTAAGTTAACATTAGCACGCCAGCTAACGTTAGCTCATATCAACACACTAGCAAACTAGGCCTTTCCGTGGAGGGACCAGTGTTAAGAGGACTGGAGTTCAGCATGTGGTCAGTGGATCGGTATTTAACACAGAAACGCATTTCCAAAAACAGTCAGTCGATTCATGCAACATTAACAGTGTTGTGCAGTTAACGTTAGCGCACAAACAGACCGTTTCCAGAATAAAACCCGGCCCTTCATCTGTTTCAAGTTTCAAAGCAACTCTGCGACCGCCAACGTTAGTGAGCCAATTCTGAATGGGGGAAATTTAAAGTAACACCAATGTTAACAGACATACGACACGTTGGTCTCCAGTGCTTAGCCGGGTCCCAGGCTAGCTAATCTAGCATGGTACAGGCTACACATGCTATAACCAGCTAATGACAGCTTAGCGGACTTTGTAATATGGGTGTCAGTTGTTAGCTTGGCAGTCTAATGATATTTCTGACTAAACTGTATGATATTTAAACAAGCTCACAGCCATAGACTGCCGTAAGTCCCTTTTAAGTGCAGTAAATAGCCATGTAACGATATTAATGTCCACAGTTAATCGTCAATATAAGTCAAACAAACTGCATGCAGTGCCAGTGGGATAGCTGCTGTATGTCCTGTTGTGTATGCAATTACTTTAGAGGGTGCTTCTGACTTCCATTGTCATTTTTTTTTTTCATTGAATGTCTTTGTTGAAGTCAGTCAGTATACATGAAATGTAACAGATGACACTTAATGTAAGTCACAAGCTGATAAGGTGTTAATAAGAAGTCATGTTTCACTGCGGCAGCAACAGCAATGCTCCTCCCAACACTTCACAGATTCTCATTTGCTAATTTCTACCTAAAATATTTCATATTGACTGATATACATAAGTGTATAACTATATGTAGTATAACATTTTTGGTCATGTTCAGTAGGAATTGTGGATTCGGGAAACTGTCAAAATAATAATGTGTGAAATGAATTGTGATAACAAAATATTGTAACACAAACTAAACACATATAAACAAATAAATAGCCACAATCGTTTTAAATTAAACTTTGCTCGTTAGCTACTTGAGCACTTAAGCCGTTGAACAGTTTTTAGTTTGTGCTTCATGCCTTAGTTAATTGATGGTACAGCAAGGTCAGATGCTATATAAGTTTATTTCTTGGTAAAAAATTATTTATATATATATATATATATATATATATATATATATATGTTGCTTATATTCCAGGCAGGCTGAGTAAAGTCTATAGGGGTTTGCCCTGACCATAAATATGGGCTTGGTTGGTAACTCCTTAGATATACAGCAGTACAGGTCAATATGGGCGCAGTGATCGACCATAACTTGGAGACTGTTTTAAGAAAAGTTTTTTGCTGATATGATAATGAAAAACAACCATTAAAAATTTTTGGTATAAGTACTGTATGTAACCCAGTGCAACAACTCAGATCAGTAGTCAAACCTATCAATCATTCTTACTGTTTTTTTCCCCAATATTGTCATAGGAATGTGTTAAACTTTTAATGCAACCAGAGATTATTTCTAGTTTGACTCCCCCTCCTCTAGGATGTCAAAATGACAGGTTCTGCTCTGACTTTCCTTATTATTAAGCAGACACGCCACCAGCAGCGCAAAGATTATTCCTCCGACTTCTGATGCGTGTCTCCTGATTCCATGGCAAAGAAAATGTTTTCTTAGATTTTATGCTTAAAGTGAGGCTCTTGACTTCTTATGTGAGGGACAAGTGTGTGAGCTGACTCTTTTTATTCCCCTTAAAGTTTTGGAATTTCATATGATCTTAGACGATTAAGTCATTTTCAATTGTCCTACTACATTGCAGAGATTTGTCCTCAAAGGTTAGGGTTTGTGGTTAATTCCCAATTCATCATCAGTTTTGTATTGTGCAGTGTTGAGTCCGACAGCCACCCTGCTCACCGTCTCCGCTATATCAGATTGCGATAAGGTGCACAGGTGACCAGTATATGACATCACTTAATGTTGGGCTGGTGCCCTGCAAGCCAGATACGGGAGGAGTTCAATAGCTGATAATCTTATCTGAGTCAGCAGTCACTGTGTAAAAACAGAGGAGTAGATGAAACATGGTGTCAGTGTGAGTTTGAGACTGTCATTGAGCTTATGTTAGAGATTGACAGATTTGAAAAAGGCCTTGGCTGTGCAGTGATGGATCTGTAGGCATCACACGCTCCTTCTTAAAAAAAATGTAAATCTCTATAGGAGCCCACATTCCATGCATAGTAACAAAAACTTTGCACATTCACTTTGCACAGATCAGTTGGACTGCAGCTTTCTCACTTGTTTACTTAGATTATTCACTTGGAGCAAGAAGTACATATCATCAACATGAAGGCAACTGAGAAACATTTCCCATTGAGCCATGCAGACGTTTTGTGTGTTGATTTCATTAATGAAATTGTTGCATTTTCTAGGGTTGGGTATCAGCACTGATCTGCTGACTTGATTTTGAGTCACAAAATGCAAGCAATTCAGTTGCTTCAGATTGCGTTTACAAGACATCAGCCTAATATTTACCTAGCTACCCGACGGGGACAGACTGCGTAAAGTACAATCCACACACTGCTTGCTTGACTTCCAGGCCTCACACCTTGTAGCCAGAGATAATATCTCTTAAAACATAAAGCAAGAGTTCAGATCAGTGTGCAGTTGTTTTGTCAGATTATCACTCTCATAGATGTCTATAGATTAGCTACGATATACAACACCATAAACTGCAGCAGGTCCACTGTAACTACTTATGTCACCGTTTACATGACTGTAAGATGGCTCATGTAGCCAGCTACTAACCAGTTATGTTAATTGTTAAGTTAAGGTAACTTTTTTGTATACATTGTAATATCTTTATTTCCATGAAGTAGACATTTTACACACCCTGCAGCTTGAACTGAACCATTTGGTATGTAAGTAAATAAGTAACTGTAGTATACTGCTGAGGAACTACAGTATACATGTTTACTGGGAAAAGGTGCAAATGCAAAGATTGATCCTTGGATTTGAAAGATCGATACTGGATTATTCAGATAAAACTTCTGTTTAATCAGAATGTTTTTTTTAATTTGTTTTAGGAGTAACACACAGAATAGCCATTGGTAACTTCACATCTATTAATACTTTCTTAATTTTTATGTTACACTATGGACACTTGGTGATCAATAACAGACTTGGCTGAGTTTCTTTGTACCCAGATCATCTTTGTTTAAGTTTCTAATTCATTCATGAAGGAAAATCTTGGTTTAAAGAAGATTTTAGGAAACTGCCACCTGGACTGTAGCTGAGCTGAGTTTGTCCAGATTCTGACACAGCAGAACCATTTGTTATGAACTCGATTGCCTCTAGAGCAGTTGGTCAATTAATCATTTAATTGATCAACAAAATTTAACTGCGACAATTTTGACATTCAAGTAATTATAGTTATTGTTAGAGTTATTTAGTTAGGGTTAAGCAAAATGTCAAATTGAATTGAAGTTGAATTTGGTTTGGTCAGAGAAAATGAAACATCTAAAGATGTTTTTCATAGGCTAAATGAATAATCATGTAATCGAAAAAAGTTATATTATCTTTATTAAGAATGAAAATAATCATTAGTTTCAGCAGTAATTGTCTCTCCTTTCATGTGGAAGCAGCTTGGACTTTAAGACTCTCACAAAATTATAAGTTGAGGTTGTGTGGAGTGTTGGTTGTTGGTTGCAGAAACGTATTAATCTCACCATTAGCCTGGCTTTGAAAACTATCTTTACACTTGTCAAGTGTCTCTTTTTGTCCGTGAAATGTATGTTTCAGAGCTCTGTCACAGGAAAAAAATGCATGTGAGCAAGTTGCACTGGGGTGATTTCTGATTCAGGACAGGAGCTGTATGGCTGACGTTGGAAGCACTCTGCTGCAGATTAGTGCACAGAAGGAAGATGAAGAAATGGAGGGTCAATAAAGTGTATATATGTAAAGTGCTGTATGTTCGATCCTTGCAACATTGTTTAGTGTGTAATAAAAGAAATGTAAAAGCGAGGCAAGGTCAGAGTTGGTGTATAGTAAAGGTTAAAAAGGTGTCAGCAGGCGCCTTTTAAGAGTGTTGGATAAGATAAAAAGATAAATGTAAATATGTAACAACAGATGTAAGAGGAAGGTGTGGCTTTAGAACTCATTACTGTTGCTCAGGGGACCAATTACGCAACATAAGCTGTGTCCCAATTCAGGGTTGCCGGCTTCAGAGTCCATATTTCAAGACGGTATACGTCATAACAGTTCGACGGGGCTGCTCCATTCCAGAGACTTCTCCAAATGCGGCTGTGAAATGTGACCCGGTGTATCCTCTGCCGTGCTCACTCACTATCCCACAATCCACTCCGGGTTGGTTAGGTTAATGGTGCATTCAGGTGCTACTTCTTTCCTCATAAATGTGGTGAAATATCACATGACCATGTCATATTTATCGTGTGTTTTCCTTCAGATGGTCATCACTCACTAAATCCATCACATGGACTAAACCAATGAAAAAACCACAGTGAAGTGAAAATGCTGTGAGACAGAGCTCTGCTTATTCTTGCATGCTGCCTGGATAATTCAATAGTCATGGGACATCCCAGAAAAATATTATGGATGCTTGGTACAGGAACTTGGTGCATTGTTTGCTAGTGTCCTTTCACATGTTAAGCTGAAATGTTACTGCTTGTACTGTAAACTCAAATATGTAACCCATGAATGGACTTTTTTCTGCTGAGATCTGCTGCTTTGTTAGTTGGTTTCAAGATGAGTCAGGATTATCTAATCTCGAGTTGAGATGCAGGGACAGCTCAGTCTTCAGGTGTAGAGTCATACAGAGGATTGGAGTAAAAAACCCTTGTGCCAAGTCCATATCTTATAAATACGTTTTTTTGGTTGTGTAATATTCAGATTGGATGGCCAATTTAATCACCAGTCCATTATTCAGTCAGAGTTGTTTTTTTTCTGTGGAGGATTAAATTTTGAGAGTTTGTCTGAAACATAATGGCCCTTATTGCCTCCATTGTTTGTCTAGCTGGGGAAACAGTTATTTATGAAAGCAACACCAAGCCAATTCATAATGCTCAGTAAAATTTCAGCTGTGGGTGACAACTGAAAACGTCTGGAAGTTGGAAAAAGCCTGAAATGTCTTTAATTCCTTCATCTAAATGTAAGGTCTTAAACAATCTTTTACAAATGTAAAAAAAAAAAGTCTCAGATCCTCTGACTCTAAGACTGTAATCTAATCAACATCAAGTAATCAACAAGCTGTTGTATCCCTGGTTATTACGTTGTCATGGAAGCTAAACATAAACCTACAATCCCAGTGATTTGCAACATATTGTTGTGTACGCTTGGATAGTGCTGGAGGCTGTGTTAAACTCTCTTCTAAGACAGCATTAACTGTTTTGTTTGAGTGTGCTTGCTTTCAGAGCAGCACTCGGGCTCTCTGCAGCATTATGTAATCCCCGACCTTCCACTTCCCTCTTCTCAGCCAGTGGTTTTTGGCAGACGTGCGTCTCAGCGTCGGGGGTGTTAGTTCTGACCTGTGGTTACAGCATGGGTGACAGCAGTTTTGAGGGGGTTAAGTGGTTGAGAGTTCCTGGTTTCAGTGTGATGTCTCTGGAGATATTTCCTGGGTCTTTTTTGTGTGTGTGTGTGCGCACGCATGTATGTATGTGTATGTGTTTTTGCCATCCATGGTTTTTGCCAGCAGTCAATTGTAGCATTGTCAGCCAGCGAAATCTCATAGTATCTCCATGTGTTCTCGCAGTCTGCTCGTCTCCTTTCAGGGTCTCGCTACTGCGACTGCTTTAATGGATGGATGATGCAACTCCCCTTTCCTCTCTCTACCAGGCAGCTGAGAGAGAGTGTGTGTGTGTGTGTGTGTGTGTGTGTGTGTGTGAGAGCAAGTGAGAGAGACGTGGAGAGGGGGATGTCGCTGAATGAAGCTTAGCCTGGATGTTTGCACTGCAGGATGGGTGGTTGCTAGGCAATGGCAGTGTGTTTGTTTTATTTTTAGAGAGAATCACTGCTGGTGAACATAACAGATTTCTCTTTCTCTCTCACACACATGTGACACTTTCCTACCATACATGAACATATAGGCTACTTTTGAATCTCAGCAGCTGATGAAAGCTTGTTGGAGTGAATTCTACTGATATAATCATTTAGCTGGAAAGCATTAGAAATATGAATGGCGTGGCCCACTGCCCCACCCTGGACATGAAATCTAAACCGGCCTGGCGTATTTATAGAGCGCCTTTTTCTCGCACATAGACCATGACACTCCAACACACATGCGCAGAGCAGACACAAACACACACACATACACGTTCCTGTGAAACCAGCTGTAGTCACTCTGCTTGCATGTACCAGCCTTTTTTGGGCACACGCCTGTCATGCCGTGTGTGCGCTCATGTGGGAGGTTATGCAGAGCGAGAAATCAATATGTTGAAAAAAGACACACTCAGGGCGCTTTCAATTTTTATCGCTTTTTATTGATTTCAAGATCCCATGAGGCCTGCAGCTCCAACTACGCAATGCAGGTAGCTCCATACTGCAGCTATTGTTGACATTTAGGTCAGAATTGATTGTTGTGATGGGGAAAATATAGTGCGGGTTAAAAATGCCAGAGATGTAGCGTTGAGCGTTTGAATACTGTGGCCAGTGTAAGGGACCTGGAGGTGCTGCTGCTGCTGGTGTGTTCAGGTGCAGTTGCTAGTGGAGTACAAACAAAAATGTCAGAAATAATGAGCAAAATACAATAAGAAATAATGTGTCTTTTCATTTTGTATAGTAGAATCGGGTAGTCATGTTGAAGTTCAGTTCAATATTCCAAAATATTGTTGCATTTGTCTGGAAATGAATCTCAGAAGTGTTTTAATTCCATTTTGTGTTCATTTCCCATCAGCTACCAAATCTTTCGTCCTTTCAACCTTCTGGAAAGGTTTCTCTTGCCTTTTGCCTCTGTGAATGATCACATAGCAGCTTTAGTCATTAGACAATGAAATAGCCATTTCAGGTTAATTTTTATTAACCAAAGTTCTGTAAAACTGTATCAGGAGACGACCACCACTGTCAGCTTGTTTGCTTGTCGCAAGCTAGCACCCATTAACAGACCAGTTCATGAACAGAGAGAGTGTAAGGTGGTAAGAATGGAATGTGGACACCAAATACTAAACCTCAAAGTCCGATTTCATTCCCATTTAGTTTAGAATTTCAGACCCCACTGATTCAGTGATGTTAGTCTATTTCCCGCCAGCAAGTTTACTAATAGTGTTAGTTACTGTGAGTTGAGAGTGAAAGAGGCTCTGTGTGCTCCAAGATTCTTTAGAGCTACAGTGTAATCCTCTGCTCTGTGGTTCCTCCTCTGCTATCTTTGTCTTGTTGTCAGGATCCCTGGCTCTCACCATCCATTAAGTAATTAAAAGCACCCGGTAATAATAGTAAGAAGCAGCCTACTGAACTACTGACACATAAAACTGGTGATTTACAGAGGAATTTATAGGTGCTAGGATATTATTATAGACCATATAATATTATGTACTCTTTTGATACAGTGTAGGTCTGACAAAAGGCATTAGGAGTTTGGAGTTCCTCACGTTTGTTTAACATTGAACGGAAATGTTACCTGTGTACTGAAACAATCCCTCCTCCCCTCCTCCTTTGAGTTCTCATTTCTACTATCACATTTTTAAAATTGTGAATGAGAATCTGATATTGCCTCTATTCTAAATATATCCCAACTGACACTGGATTTTGAGGCTGGAACAAAATCGATATCTGGGAGTTTCAAAGTGTCATAGATTTTTTAAATTTCTGTTTGGCGTTCCTGTCCTGCTATTACTTATCAGCTGACATATACATCAGTACTGATATATCTGCTAATATATCAGCTCTAATTGTAATCTAATTCTGTATACAGTATATTTATCATAAAGTGTGTTAGGATTAAAAGGGTTGATTTAGTGAGGGATAGATTATCTGCTTTGTCCTTGCTGGTGAAGGTATAATGGTTCCACTTCTCTGTTTCCTGCTTCTCTTTCCTTGATTCATCTTCAGCTATAGGCAGCAATGGGTGCATTCCTGGATAAGCCGAAGACGGAGAAGCATAGTGCCCACGGTGAGGGCAATGGGCTGCGTTATGGCCTGAGCTCCATGCAGGGGTGGCGGGTGGAGATGGAGGATGCCCACACAGCGGTGGTGGGTCTCCCCCATGGACTCACCGACTGGTCCTTCTTTGCGGTCTACGATGGCCATGCAGGCTCCCGGGTGGCCAACTACTGCTCGGGCCACCTGCTGGAACACATCTTGTCAGGGGGGGCTGACTTCGGTTCAGGAGCCGGCTCTGTGGAGGGCGTGAAGGACGGCATCCGCTCGGGCTTCCTGAACATTGACGAGTACATGCGCAGCTTCACTGACCTGCGGCAGGGCCTGGACCGCAGCGGATCAACAGCCGTGTGCGTGTTGCTCAGCCCGACCCACCTCTACTTCATTAACTGCGGCGACTCGCGGGCCGTGCTGAGTCGAGACAGCAAGGTGGGCTTCTCCACCCAGGACCACAAGCCCTGCAACCCCCGTGAAAAGGAGCGCATCCAGAACGCTGGCGGCTCAGTCATGATCCAGAGGGTAAACGGCTCCCTCGCTGTGTCCCGGGCCCTAGGGGACTACGACTACAAATGTGTGGATGGTAAGGGCCCCACGGAGCAGCTGGTGAGCCCTGAGCCTGAGGTTTGCGTGTTGGAGCGAGCAGCTGAAGGAGACGAGTTTGTGGTGCTGGCATGTGATGGAATCTGGGACGTCATGTCCAACGAGGAGCTGTGTGAATTTGTCCGCTCACGACTCCTGGTGTGTGATGACCTGGAGAAGGTCTGTAACTCAGTGGTGGACACCTGTCTGCATAAGGTAAGCCCCCCCCCCCCTCCTAGGGCTATGAACATAACTAAAGTTTGTTTGCAGCATGAAAAGTTTAACTTAAAAATGAAATAATAGTCGAAATCCAATGTTGAGGGAGTATTGGACAGAGCAACAACTTGGTGATATAATGATTTGAAATTTGTTTTTACTTATGCATGTTTTTAGTATTAATGAAGAGATTTGATGATACACCCATTTGCTCAGATGTCCTGGCTACTGTGACACAAGCAAATAGTTAAAGCTGTTGCGTCTTTGCTTTGACACAAATTGTGATAAAGTGGCTGCTAAAGAGGGTTTAGTATTGTTTGATTTCTTAGAACTGAAAAAATATAATATAAAATTTTAAGCAAAAAAAGCTACCTGTATTTTTCTTATTAAAAATATGCATGATTACCAAATATACCAAAGTGAATGATGGATAATAATAGAAAAATGATCTGATATTTAACAGAACTCTCTCGCAGTGAGAGATCAGATAAGTCAGATGATGAATAATGCATCGCTGCTTTCAAATCAGTCCCTGTCCACTGGCTGCCTCAGCTATTGATCCAAGATAAAGCAAGAATCAAGTCCTTGCCTTAGCCGAACTCATTCACCAGTCTGCATATTAGACTTTCTCCTTCCCTGTATCGCTTAATTTTTGTGTCTGGAGTTCTCCCAAGAACCGAGTGCACAGCAGCCGGGTTATTTTTATCCTACTGGATGGGTTATCTCAAGTAACAGCCACACGCTGTCATAAATCTCCTCTGCTGCCACTGCCTTTTGTGATGTATGTGAAACTGTACACTTACAGAAACTTACTCTGACCACACTGACTTTTACATGGTAATGACAAGGTGACTAGCACATGGTTTAAGGCCAGAACTCTATCTTGGCTGTAGCTGACTGTGTTCACAATGAGTGCCTACAAATGTGCCGTCTAATATTTAGACAGTGGCTTCCAGTCTGAGGTTGAGCTTGCTCTGTTTTTATAATACACACACCGCAAGAGAATAAATTCCTTATAAGTGTTGAGAGGTTCATAATTAAAGATTTGAAAGCTGAAGTGAATAGTAAGTTGGCAAGTGCTTTAGTAAATGACTAATCACCTTTTTTTGTTGGATTGTACTGACTGTAGCTTCTCCACTGTAAGGATTTACATTTTTGTGTGTTACATGATTGTAAAGTAAGTGTGGACTGATGATCTTAAAAAACAAGATATACAAAGAAGTCATGTTGGATTCAAGGAAAATGTGATGAACTTTTTTTTTTTTTTTGAAATTTTCTGAGGTTTAATAGACCAAACAATCCACACATGCAGAAAATAATCAGCCAGTTAAACAGCAACAATTGTAAAAGAGGTCAGTTATGGTATTAAAGGTAAAAGTGTATGACGGTGACATGTCAGTTTTTTACAGCCTGGTTGTTTTTGTGTAATTGGAGAAAATCAAATGTATTTGAGAACAAGCATAGCTGTTAGCTTGTCTTCTGTTGTCTCAAAGTCATAGCCCATCTTCCTTTTGCAATCATAGCAACAGCGCAAGAAAAAGTAGAGTTTTCTTGTAAACAAACAAAAGTTGAATACATTGAGTTTACTCACCCAAATTACTAAGTATATCCTTGACATCCTTGAATACTTTCCCTTCCTCAAAAAACACTAGCATAGCAGATTTTTTTTTTTAACATTTTGAGACATGCATTGTTTACATTCATGTTTACTTCACACTTCACTGTCTTTTGCTGACACACTGCTACATCAGGCTACTACCACATGTAGATCAGTAAAAAAAGGCCAATCATTAAAATGCACGGTGCTACTAAAGGTCTAAAACTGCAGCTCTTCATCAGACATGTTTACTGTGTAAAAACAAAAAAAAAATGCAAAATGAAATAGTTCAAAAGTACATTCTGACAAACTTAAACCTCTGTTAATACAAAAGTATCCTACATTACTACCAGCTACCATCACTCACTATTTACACCATCTGCAATCCTCCTCACTGGAAAGCTTTGCCTATGAAACGATGCTAGAGGTGTTGTTGAAATATGAATAACAGTATGCTAATGTTGCCTGTTTTTAATCTTTTGTGAATTTATTTTAAGAGTAAAAGGACCGTTACGACTGCCATTACGCATACACACACACACACTTCACTTCACTCTGTATTTGTTGTGTCTCGGCAGGGGAGCAGGGACAACATGAGTGTGGTGTTGGTGTGTTTACCCGGAGCTCCCAAGATCTCAGAGGAGGCTGTGAAGAAAGAAGAGGAATTGGATAAATACCTGGAGTCCCGTGTCGAGGGTCAGCACGCTCAACACATGTATACACCCACACCTTCACACACACATAAACATAATAAACTGACAGTCGACCTTTATCACGTTGTGCAGTCAGGCACAGTTACGTTAATGTAAAATTAGCATCACAAAGGCTTAAAAAACACCAGTTGTTTGAACTATCACGTCTGATGTGCTGTATTTTGAAGCTTGGGGCAGATAATTTTAAACAAAATGTCTACACTGCGCTTTTGACCCAGAAGCCTTTCAGTGCTTTTTTCAAAAAATGTTTTTTCAAAACGTTAACTGAAACAAGTGACCACATACTGTGCTCAGTTTCTGTGTACATAACCATGACAAAATAAACATTCTTTAGGGTAGTACAAATATTTGAAATGTGTCTACACAGTCTGTGGTGCTGCAAATGGCAAGTAGCGGTGTATCTGATTTTTCCACCATTATGGGGGATTTCTCAGCCTCTGCAGAGAAACATGGTGGTTTATGATACATTGTAACCTTGCCTCAGTATACACCATGACCTCTCACAAACCCCTTGTCCTCTTTGTGTTTGTGTGTAGAGCTACTGGGGAACTGTGGAGAGACGGGAGTCCCTGACCTGGTGTCTGTCCTGAGGAGCATTGCCACAGAGAACATCCCCAACCTTCCACCTGGCGGCGGCCTGGCCAGCAAGTAAATGCACAAATACGAACAACGTTTAACTTGACATTGACCTCAAAGTTTAACCAGAAAATAATGAAAATGCTATAGTTCTCCACAGGAGCAAGTGTTAAAATTCCTTATTTTATTTGACCAACTCAGAGATATTAGTTTAATGTTAGATGACAAAGATAAACAGGAAAATCCTCATGTCTGTGACGCTGCAACCAAAAAAAATTTTTGTTTGGTTAAAAAAAAAAAAAACTAAACCCACGTCTGTTGATCAGACTAAAAATCTTGTAGCAATTTAAAGAGATCACCTCTGACTCTTAGTGATTTTTTTTTTTTATACATGATCGCACACAAAAATAATCAGCAGATAAACTCATAATGAAAATAAGTGTCACTGCAGCTTTGGTCACAAAAAAGTAGCCAAATCAGGGCCTACAACCCACAGTCTTTATAAAAGCAAATAAATACATGTTAATGTTAAAGGGTTAATATGTCTAATAGATAATGTTACATTAAATGTTATTCTGTTAAATGTATAAATACATAAATGTTACATATATGGACAGATGTAAGTTTTTACAAGTCATTTATCACAGAGCTATGACAGAATAATAATTTGAATAGGATAAAAAGTTTCAACGTAGCTGTAATGAACTGAAATGACATTTGGTTTTGATGGTCATCAGTTATCAGTCAGTGCATGTTGAGCTGAGCCTACTGAGCTCAGTCTCCTGTCATTCTCAATCATTCTACTTGGAGGAGAGGAGGGCTTGACTTTTATATACTCACATAAATAAGAAGTGGAAATGGATATACACATAAAAACTTGATGATAACCCTCGTTAAAACACTTAAATGAACATATGAATAAAGAGATACTGTAGTCTCTTTATGCACCACCAGCGGATACTCAAGTATCCACTCAGTTGCCTTCCTGGTTCCATTTATAATCTCAATCAATATGCATTTGCAAAGAATGAACAGAGACTGTTTATATTATATCAGGTGATGTTCTCTAAGCAGAGGGCCGTGTGCTGCCTGTGTGTGTTTGCAGACGCAGTGTGATCGAGGCGGTGTACAACAAGCTGAACCCTCACAGAGAAGAGGAAGGCGTGAGTTAATCTCTCTCTGTAAACCCCTCACCTCTTCAACCTTTCACCCCACCCCCTTAACATGACCTCATAAACACACACCAGCCCAGACAAGGACACTCTTTTGTGTGTGTGTGTGTAGAGTGAAAGAATATGAATGTGGTGAAAGTGGGTGGAGGATAGACTAAACAGAATAGCCTCTGCAAGCTCAGTAAAACTCAGTTCACTTGCATTCAATGTTGAAAAGCATCGAAGGCATGGGAGGGCAGCTTCAATTTGTATTTTTAATTGAAACAGGATATATAGCAAGACCTTTATAAACCTGTTGAACTCCGGAGCCTCCTGTTTCATCCTATTTAATGGTTCACAAACCTAGATTTAAAACATCTGAATTTGACAAATGGAAGCGTGTCAAGGGTAAATCGATTGAATAAGCCAACAATAATATTCTGACTTTTGAGTTCAATTAATATATATATATATTTTTTTTTTTTTAAATGATAAAGTTAAATATATGATTCTTGATGCTGATAAACTGTGAATAGCTGTAATAACCGAGTCAGCAGAATGTGTCAAAACAGAAAATGAACTTCTGTGATAAACTGTGTCATTGTCAAATTTATTAACTAACACAAAGTCAAGTGAGAACCCTGAATATGTACTTTAATACATGCACTTATGCATGCCCTGGCAGAGGAGAAAAAAAAAAAGATTTTTTCCATGCACCTACTGTTATTACTGACCTGTTTGAGAAATCTTTGTTCACTCTTTTTTGTAAATTTATTGATGACCATCATTAAACAGCAAATAATATCTTCAAGAAATCATTTACTCACACAAAACATTAAATAAGATGGGAAATCAAGAAGTAGAACTATTCATGTTCTTAGTTTCTAGAAAATTTCCAGGAAAAAACTGCCTTTATTTAGAAACTCTTTGGAACAAAGTCTGAATTAGAATAAGAAATGTGCTGATTTCCCAAAACAGTAACTCTGCTAACATGAATAAGTAAGTCCTACATTCTCAGATACATTTTCCCACATACGTTAACAGCAACAAAAATGTAACGCATTTCAGTTCAATGGTTAATGTTGTCCTGGAGTGGTAATTTCATTGCTTAGTATACTAAAAAAACATAGATTATACACTAAATTTTCATTTGCAGACCTGGGACAAATTCCAGTGTAATTTAAAATACTCACACAAGGTGGCTATGAAGAAGTAAATTCAATATAACATGATTCCAAATGATGTTGTTTCACAAGCCTTAACTATATACACCTACAGACAATATAGCAACCACTATAGACCACTGGAAACATACAGCTACATATTCTGAACTCTAATGTCATCTGTAGATTTTAGTCAGAAATTGTGTTTATACTGTAGAAAATTCATGTGTAGTTGTCGGAGGAAACCTCACAAGCAGCATCTTAAAGAAACAGCGGCAAGTTTTACAAATGCTGCTCTGAAGAAAATATCACGGTCTGGATGTGATGGTGGAGGTGTGTGTGTATGTGTGAAGTCACATGAGCGTATTTGTCATATTAATGTCAGTGGAGTCTTGACTTGCAGGCTCTTTTCTCTGGGCTGTGTGGGTGCTGACCAACCCCCTCCTCTCTGTTACACCATACAGCGAATATCACAAAGGGTTGTTGGTCACAGGGTCAGAGGTCGCGCTTGCATGGGCTTGTCCAACTGGCGCAAGAATGTCTCTGACATTGTCACGCTAGTGCGTGGTAGATATTTGTGTGACAATGTTGTGAGTATTGTGCCGCTGCTTGTTAGATGTATATGTGTGTGTGTGTTTGACCATGGAGCGTGCCTGCAGAGTCTGACCCCTGGCGTGTCACCTCAGGCCTGTGCGGGGGGAGAGGAGGAGAGTGAGGAGGGAGGTGGCAGTACGGCGGCTCATCTGCTGGAGGCTCTGCGGCAGTTCCGCCTCCACCACCGGGGGCAGTACCGCGCGGTGCTGGAGGACTCCCTTTCCGCCTACCACCTGCGGGGGGAGAGTGCTGCAGGGGAGAGCAGGAGGACCTCAGACGACGACAACGACGGCCAGGAGCAGCCCGCCTCCCCTCCCTCTCCCCCCTCGCCCCCGCCCTCACCTGCCATGGCAGAGCTGGAGGCTAGCCAAGATGCGCCCGCCCCTGAGTTTGATCCCTCCTCTGACTGAGCCCGCATACCCACCCACCCATCATACCCGTCCGACCCCAGAGCTCCAGGCAGATGTGCAGTGACCTCTCCTCTTTCCCTCATCACAGAACTTGAATGGACACATCGGCCATTCTGTCGTCATCTCCTCAGCTGCCATTGATGAATATATTAATGAAAAGAAAATTAGCTGGAAATAAAAATGGCCCCTCTGTCTATTCAAGTTCTGTCTCCGAGCCACATACTTACCATGTATCTAATGAGGACTCTCTCTGATTTGTTCCCCCTGTCCTCTGACCACCTTGGCTTGGATTCCCCAAACTTTCCAGCCACTTTTACAACTTGACTACACAGACTTATGTTTACAATAGCAAATAATGCAAATAATCAAAACCAATTATTATTAAATGCAAAAGTGGCTGGTGAAGCAAATAAGTGAACATTGCAATCTATGACCTACATTTACCAGTGTTGGCTTCTGGCTGATTTCCCACCTGACACCCCCCCCCCCCACCCCACCCCCACCCCCACCCCCACCCTCTTGCAGCCTCACTCCTACACCTGCTTACAGTGGACAAACTGTCAAAGAAAAGGAGAGGAGACACTCTGAACTGCAGCTGTGTCTCCAGGCCTTCTCCATCCACAGACTCAGAACACACTCTTTTGTGTATATGTATGTATGTGTGTGTATGTGTGTCTGCATGAGTTTGAGAGACCAAGCAAAGAGACCAATCATCATTACAGAAATACAGATACTAGTGTTAGCCCGTTTATCGGCATGTTCAGCGATGTTAGGGTTGTTCAAATCACTGGGCAGTTCATCCACAGAGGGATGCTTGTGTGGGTGGGTGTATACTTGTAGTTTGAGTGACAGTTCATTTAAATCATTCCCTCACCACATAATCCCTGATCCCACATCACCACACTTTAGTAGACTGCCTCACAATCACGCACAAAGAGGTTAAAATGTATTCCTTTTTGGTGTTCCTCAGGTGGATGTAAATGTGTCAGTAACTCTCAAGAGGGCAAAACATATTGTGGTACCAGGCAATTGAAGTGGTCGTAAAATTGACATATGCTCAAATGAAAATAAGACTACATGTCTGTAGCTAGGCTAGGCCCCCCCTAGGCTGTTGGTGGTGTCGCCAGATTAAAGTTCATATTATCTACAAATTCAAAAGGCTTCATCCTTTGTACAGTTTGTGTTTTTTCTTAGACATACAGTATCTTGCAGGACACTGTGTAGGCTTAAATTGTGCCTTGGCTGTGTCAGCTTTGTCTGAGTTAGCTGTAAACTGCTGTTAGCAGCTCAAATCACAGTTTCTGTTTGCGTGGGAGAGAGTACTGGATGGTTCCAAGGGAAAGCTGTTTGGTGAGCTTAAAGGGAGAAAAATATTCCCAATACAGCATCAATCTTACCTTTGTGTTGCTTGTCGAAGTTTGTTTTCGTGTGTGGAATGACCTCAATGTGGTAAAACACCATAACTCTTCCATAGGTCCCTGTCACAGTAACAATACAATGTTAAACATGCAGTTAAGGTTGTGGAGCCGTCATGGTTTGGTTAGGTTAAGACACAAACACTACTTAGTTAGGTTTAGGGAAAGGTCGTTGTCTGTGACAGAATAAGTGCTAAGGTTAGAGGACCTTCATCGTCATAGTTACAATAAGAAACATGGGGTTAAGGTGGTGGAACTGGCTTCAAACACAACTATGTCACCTGACTTTCTGCTTTGCTCCAGGGATAATTATTACAGCCAGTAGATGGTGGCTAACAATAACAATGTAACCGTGAGTCGCAGTAAGCTGCTTGCCCAGACGACCGATGTGAACATTTGGGATCTGGAATTGTCTCCGATGCAGCAGATGAGACCGTCCAGAACAGAGCTGCTGTTGCCATATCAGTGCTAATGTTTGCATGGTAAAATGCTTTCAGGGCTTATTAGCAACTATTGGATTTTAAATGCTATTGAAGACAACTCGGACAGTTCAAAGTTAAGCTCAGTCAAACTGTGTAGAGCTGAACCTGACAAGTTTGACAGAAAAAGTGTCTCTTGCTTTCTTTAGCTGACAATATGGCCTTTCACCTGGCGACACACCCTCAGGCTAACACATTGTTTACCAAGCATTTGCACAGTTGCCATGGTAGCACATATGCCAAACTGTTAAATGTTAATGTGCCGACACTTAGCATTTAACTTGTTAGCCTGCTAACATGCAATGTTTGCTCTATTGCCTTGCTAATATGCTAACATTTGTCATGTTAACATGCTAGTTATCATTCATTTCAGAGGGATTCTGTGATGAACTGAAATGTTAGACAAGTGGAGCATTTAACCTGATGATTTAACCTGATGGTGGCGTTAGATGGGGACTGGAACCACAAATGTTCCTTCCACATATCACGCCATCCAAAAGATTTGTTTAACATACTGCACCTCTTGACCAAAATGTCGGCCAACCGGTATTACATCCCTGAGGTCACACAGCCACAGTAGCATGGCTCATAATATCCAGCCCAGGCTTTAGCACCTGTGCAGTCATTTACACCTGGACAACAGTGAATGTGCTCTGTGTGAGATGGTTGTGTGTCTGTAATGAGTTCAAAGTATAGCTGAAGTATTAATGTACCTGTTGTTGTTTTTTTTTTTTATAAATTTCCCACAGCTCATGCTGCCAGATGCTGGTATTAACTGTGGCTTTATGAGTTTCACAGCTTGATAAAAGCCCCCATACAGCGTATTTTATTCCTTACAGGTTATGACATTGTTCAAAATGACACAATATCAAACTCTTACCTCATTGCGGAAGTTTGAAACAGACTGCTGAAGCTACAGTGTTTATTCTTCCTCTTTGACTGCAGGTAGAGGGAGTCTGTATAATGCCCTGTACCCAGTGACTCTGGTAATGCATGCACTGCACTTATCTTTTACAATATCTAAAGCACTTAACTATCGGAGGGGAGGTTATGCTAAACACTGTGTGCGTGAGTGTGTGTATGTGTGTTTGTGTATGTATGAGTTGTATTTGTATGGGCTTACGTGGACCAAATCAGTCCCACAGAGTTAAAAATGACAAATGAACAAATAAAAATGATTTGAGGTATAATGCTACGATTTTGTGTGAAGTGTATGAGTGTCTCTCTGTGTATACGGGCTGCACAGCTGTGCCTCTTCTCTGCCTTTTAGTCCTGCACCAAATGAGTCACCTTGAACATGTGTAAATCGGGGTTATTATTAGGGATTCAAAAAACAGAAAATTGGTATTTCTCCATTCAAAATGAATTGTATGTCTTGAAAAAAATCACTGCAATGTCTGACAGAGTCAAAGATGATACGCTTCAGAGGAATTTTTAAGTGTTCTTACAAGATTTAATGTGTTGTATTGTGTCTGTGTAGGCTGTGAAGTTTAGGGGAACAGCTCAAGCTGAAAATAGATCCTTACCTCCCTCTGCCAGCTTTTAGCCTCACCTTAGACTCGTAATTTCATGTCATCTGTTTAAAGACATTTTAATCTGTCGCCTTTTTTAAAACAATGGCAACTCTCAGGCGTGAGACGCGTCAAACTAAATAAACGCCTGCCGCTGCGTTGCTTGAGCTGGTGGCGACGAGCGAGAGGGAAGCTGCGTAGACTTGTAGGGACACCATTCTCTCCATTTCTCCCCTGTTTTTCAGTGTGACACTTGGCCTCGTGATTCTCCGCAAGGTGAGTCATCAGAGGTCTGGGTTCTGGTTGTGTTGACGTACAGGCTGGGCAGGGGAATGTCACTGACTTTCACCATTATCCATTCATCTTGGGAAGATAAAAGAGGGCAGGGAGGTTCAAAATGTGCCATTATTTAAGGCGTGTGCAGTGGAAGATGCAACAACAACAACAAAAAAAAAAGCTAATGCGCATCTCTCCATCTCTTTTCCTTTTTTTGTTTTCCTCACCCAGAATGCCGGTGAGCTGGAGGACCCTTGGTAGCCGTGGCAACGACCCCCCTGTCTCCTCCTGGTGATCGGTGCATCCGCCCAGAGGAGGAGTGTCTCTCCATTGCGCCATGTCTTTCTCCACTAAAAAGAGGACATGTGGTGTGTGTTGGAGTGCGTGAGTGTGCGTATGTTGGTTGTGCATGTGTGTGTGTGTGTGTATGTGTGTGTGTGTGTGTGTGTGTTTGCAGCAGTGGGACAAAGACGACAAACGACAACAACTACACACACGCATACTGCTTTAAACCTGGAGGAAAAACAAAATCACTTTTCAGACATGTCAAGATTTAATGAACTGAAGCATTGTGATGGTAGAGATGATTTTTACCATTGAGGTGTTTTTTCTTTTCTTTTTCTTGAATGTTGACATTGAACACCTGACTTCACGATGACACGAGGACCTATAATTTGTGTGTGTGTGTGTGTTTGTATGTGTGAGAGAGGAGTTTGTGAGTGTTTCGGAGGAGGGCCAAGAGAAGACAGACGGTGGATAAAGACATTATATGTAATTCTTCTTCTCCTGGACGTTTTTTTTTTCCTATTTTTTTCGTGCTCCTGGGTCTGATAATTGCCTAACACCCTTGCTTCTCCCCTCTTAAAAGACACACACACTCTCTCTCTAACACACACAGACACACCAAAACCATAAACGCGCCCCATCCCCCACCCACCCACCCCTGCTTCCACCTGTGCACGTATGTGATGTGCCACCTTCGCAGGGCACTGCATGAGGACTTTGGTTCTACATGTACAACTAAGTGGTTTTCTCGTCGACCCGGATGGACGGCCATTGGTTGAGACTGACTGAACCCGAAGGACCTCTGGGCTCGTATTGGCTCCTGCCGTGTGAGAAGTGGAGTTTTTTTTTCTTTTTTTTTTTTCTTTGCTGATATTAGGATGATGACGATGATAATCATGATGGGAGAAATGGGAGGTTATTTAGTTTACTGAAGAGCCGAGTGCAAGTTGGGACTCATGGAGGCGCGGTGGTGGGCCGGGTGGGGAGGTTGTCTCACTGGTTGGACTTCCTTTAGGAGGAGGCGTTAGGGCAGGAGGTTGGGGGTCAAACAGGCTTCCCCTACCTCCCTCCTCACCGTCGCAGTTGGAGGTACACATGACAGCGACTGTCCTGACAGAAGAACGTTTTTTTTTTTTTTTTTTTTTAATGTTGTCCATGAGGTTACTAGCTGCTCGCTGTGTAGAGTGAGTGAACTCCCTGTTTTAACCCTGTTCCTGGTTCTCAGACTGCATTGGTAATGTTTGTATTGCTGTTGTTTGATTGCACTCACATTTGATTACAGAAAGCGTCTATATATGAAATAAAATACCTGCCAAGGACCCAGCGGTGGCTGTGTATTTTAATAAGAGTTGTCATGTCATTTCTGGATGTTTGTGTACGTTGGTGTGGTTTCACGGAGGCTGTCAACACCTGTGTAATCTGCTGATATTTCTGACATTCAGAACTGATATATATAAAAACCAGTCATACAGAAAGCTGCAGCCTACATAATTTTCGTTTTCAACAGTTTTAGCTTATTTTGCCTTGTATTTGTTATTCCTCCTTTATAAAAGGAACTATTTCACAGTGAGGGTTTTGCATCTGTCAGCACCCTGCTGAGATACCAAATCCTACCAGCTGCAGGGACCCTGTTCTAGTCGACCTTGATGTTTGACCTCTGTATGAAGTAGAGAATGTGGGGAAACGTATCCTCCGGTGGGGAAGTATTTTATTAATCACCTTGAGAACTTGCAGCAGCGTAGAAAGTAATACACTGAAAATATCTCAAATCTAAAAAGAAAAACTGAATTGTTGAGGGCAGCAGATATCGCAGAAGAAAAATAAAGGTGTGTAACCGTAAAACAAATATGTAACAATTATAAAAATGTGATCAGTGGGGGGCCTGGTGGACAAGTGGTTAAGGTGCATAATGTACAACCCACCCTGGGTTAAAATTCAGCCAGGGACCCTCTCCAACCTTTTGATACCTGTTGCCTCTAAACTCCACTATCCACTGTCAGTCAAAGACAAAAATGGCCAAAAAATAATACAAGTCAATGCAATCTGTTAAAAAAAAAAAAAAAACATTTCTGTGCAAAAGTTTGGAAACCCTACTTACTTAGTTCTTGGTAAAAGCCTTCCTCTTTTGGCAGATGTCACAGCTTGCAAATGTTTTTTGTAGCTAAGAGTCTTCATATTCTTGATTTAGGTGTTTTCACCCACTCTATTGAGATATTTTTGGGCTGTGTTCGGCACACAGCATGTTTAAGATCTACCCACAGATTTCCAGTGATCGTTCATGTCAGTGCTGTGAGTTAGTTCATGGTGGATTTTGAGTTCTTTCTCGAATCACTGTCCTGTTATTGAAGCCAGAATTTTTTCAGTTTCACTTTTTTGACTGACGGCAGGAAATCTGCATCCAGAAATGTGCTGCTATTTAGTGGAATCCATTCTTCCCTCCATCTGTGCAATGTTTCCTGTGTCACTGGCTGGCACACAACCCCAATACAGAATATATCTGACCCAGGGCTGAACACCAGGCAAAGGTGAGGTTAGTGCCTCAATAGGACGCCACGATTACAGTAACAGTGCATTAACATTTCATGATCACATGATCACCATCCGTTCATCTGCACAATGTATGCACACGAACCTTTAGATATGAGCCAGTCTGTAGAAGCAGGAAGCTTCAACTTCAACAATGATAAGTAGAAAACAAGAGTAAATTAAAATGTAATTGTGATCAAAGTATAAGAAAAAAAAGTTAAAAACAGGGTCTGAAAACCAATAAAATATAAAACATCTAAAGTTTACGGGGGCATCAAAAACCTGGGTGCCACAAAAGTCCTTATGGTGTAGAAAAAAGGGATATAAATTGTTGATGTTGTACAAAGTGATGCCTTTTAACAGGAGAAAGACAGAGAAAGACATGTTCATAAATTATTGTATGTGCTGCATTGACACCATTGTATCTCCGCTCCACACACACACACACTCACACACACACACTCACACACATAACCCTTGTCTAATCTGTCACTCTGTCATAATTTGATCATAATCCCTAATCATAATCACATCGTATCTTAAAGGTGTTCTCAATCTGGAGTGGGATTATGGGATTGCAGAGCAT
This sequence comes from Trachinotus anak, assembly GCF_046630095.1. Taxonomy (NCBI): domain Eukaryota; kingdom Metazoa; phylum Chordata; class Actinopteri; order Carangiformes; family Carangidae; genus Trachinotus; species Trachinotus anak. The sequence goes on along the minus strand of NW_027273876.1, from coordinate 6,749,382 downwards.
GTGTGTTAGAGTGTGAATGAGCGGTCCAAATATATTACGATGGTGGTGTGTATGATTTGTGTGTGTGTGTGTGTGTGTGTGTGTGTGTGTGTGTGTGTGTGTTTGGGGGGTGAATTTAATTTGATGATGGTTGGGTACGGAGCGCCTTCTCACTGATTCACCCGCTGAATCCACATTAAGCCTCATATTACAAAACAATAGACACTGACCTGTTAAAACTGTGTTTGTGCGCCCCTGCTCGCTTCATCTTTAATCTCTTTCACTTTAATTTGTTTTTACAGAACTACCCGACATAAAACAACAGATCTACTGCCTCTTCCTTTTTCTGTTGAACATACACATTTCTTTTCAGCCAAGCTGGTGACGCAGTTGATCCACCACTTTGGTCCAGACTGAACAATATCAACATCTGTTGGAAGCAGTGACCTTTGACTTCTGCTGTGGTGCTACGATGAAGTTGATGTTTTTGTTTTTTACTCAAAGATCTAGACAACCGTTGGATGGATTTACATGATATTTGGTACAGACATTCATCGTCCCCAGAGAGTACATTTTCATAACCTGTGATAACTTTTCCTCTAATGCCACTCGTACAGTTTTCACTTATCCAATAAAATATCTTTACATCTACATGTGGTGCAAGAAGTACTTCATTCTTGTACTCCTTATGAAAAATTCACTTTGTAAGCAGAATGGCATAATAAGTACTTAGATAGGGCTCAAGGTCCAAAAAGATGTTTTGTTTTTTTTATTTATATTATTATCTTTTATTAATCTTATGTAACCAAGAAAATAACTCTAATAACTTTAGCTTCAACAAGATGAAAATGAATACATGTCTCAAGGCTTTGGGGCTCTGCAGGACAAGTTACAACCTCATCATTCATGGAGTGGATCTTCACACAACTCAACATGCAGGGCCTTTCACCTATGATAATACATCATATTTGTACAAAGATCGCAGAATTGTGCTTAAGTACAGTACTGTACTAGTGCTAGTGCTATTGTAACTTTTCTGCTACCATGAGGTCACCTGTGGTTTTCAGTCAAAAGTCTTGACAACTATCGGATAGACTGCCACGAAATTTAGTACAAACATCAATTATCCCCAGAGGATGAATCCTGCTGAGTTGATCTCTTAACTTTTCCTTCTAGCGCCATCATGAGGTCAAAATTAAGGTGCTCAACATGTTGAACATGATACCTGCTAAACATGAGCCTTTAAAACACTGCCACTGAGAACATCGAGATGTTAGCTTGGCTGTTGCTGTGTACAGCCTCGCAGAGGTGCTAGTGCGGCCGCAGGCACTTGTTTACTATTCTTCCTTCCTGCCTCTTTCTTATGTCCCTCTTTCTCCTCTTATTTGAATTGATTGCAGCCTCTGTGAAAACCTTAGAGCTTCAGAGTTCACAACCTGTAACCTGGAGCCACAGCTGCTTCAGAAACTCCATTTACAGTGCACATATGCTTGGCACACAAATCCTTCTCCGTGTTAGGATATTTATACAATATATTTCTGTTTTTTTGTGTTTATTCATTCCTCTCCTGAAAGGGCAGTGACGGTGTTCAGTGCCTGTGTTGCACTCTCTGCATCTGAAGGTCAGCTGACCTGGGTGACCCCGCTGACCCCGACACACTAAAGAACATGTGCCAAATGAAATGAATTGCTTTGTTAGCAGGGAGGAAGATGGTAGTGATGTTTCTCTTTCTACTTGCTGTCGGTCTCCCCCTCTTCTTTTTTTTTTTTTTTTTTTTTTTACCTGCGCCTTTGCTTTCACTTGAGTTCTTCTTCTTCCGCCCACTCTTGTCTTTTCACAGCGAAGGATTTTCCGCTTGTGGCTGTAACCTTGGGTGAGAGAAGTGGTGAGCGGGTTTCGAACAAGACACCTCTCCTCTGAGTTTGAATTTATCGCTCAAAATGCAAACTCAAAGAAGTGCAATTTTAATACACGGCGAAATATAAATACTGATGGCTCCCTGAAATCTGTGTGTGTGTGTGTGTGTGTGTGTGTGTGTGTGTGTATTTGTGTCTCAGCATATGATTTTGAGTGGAGTAATTTAGCAGATGAGCGTGTGGCCATTGTTAGAGGGATAATCTGGCTCTTGCTGCTCAGATAGGTTAACATGCAGAAGATTAGACCAGATTACCCCAAACCACACCAGACAGGACAGGGGCCAGCCTTCCTCCCCCCTCCCTTTTTTTTCCATCCTCCTCTTTCTACTCATTCTTAATTTCATTCCATCCTCTTTTTGGCCTTTTTCTTTTTTTTATTCCTGTATCTTTGTCCCACTTTTTATCTGTCTCATTGGACTTTCCTTTTTTCTACCTCCTCCCACGTTTATTCCTTCCATTGCAGTAGTAAAAAACATCATTTAAACATCATTTAAAATGTCAAATGTCAAATATATACTATGTATTGCAATATATGTGTTTGAACAGGCCACAATCATGGGATTGGGAGGGATTACAGTCGGCACATAACTGTAATCATTCACTGCATACAGGGTATCAATAAAGTACTCATTGAGTAGTTGTGTGTACTGTGCCTACAAGGGAACATATCATAATATAAACATAAAATATAACATTAACACTAACCCAACCCACACACACTACACTTGTCAGAAACAAAAACACGCACAGATTCAACCCAGCATATATATAATATGCACAAAATTTCAAAACAAACTACAAAAAGTCCAAATATAAAGACAGCCACATGGTGCATCACTTTCACAACGAGATTTTTAGACCTTCACTGTCTGTTTTTTATGTGCTTTATAATACAGGAGAGTCACAGTAAACATAAACAAATACATATAAAACTAATGACATCGAAACATATATTTTATGCTATTATGTCCATTTTATTGTGACATGCATGTACAATGATTTAAAGAATAATTGGGCTCTTTTTGTTGCAGCGAGGTGACAAAACTGTTTTGATGTGCATATCATTTTTTTCCACTTGTTTCATTGCTACTTGGATGGTGTGTTGATGAATCTTAAGGTGCTACTACTGTCTAAACACCTCAACAAACTATCTTGACTCTACAGAAGTTTGATAGATTTATTTCTTTTAGTTTTCTCCCAGATTTATTACAAATCACAGGCAGACCCGACACAGTTTGAAGAACAACAAATCAAATTTCGAGGTGAAGGTACAACTCCACACACTTTTCGGCTCACACGAAAAGTTTTCTACAATAGTAGGAAAGGAGGTAATTTAATCTGTAATCTTCCTCTTCTCTTCTTCAGTGTTTCCTTCTCTTAACTTACCCCAGAGAGTCTGCATGAATATGTGTAATTAGAGGACGGTGTGTGTTTGACTGCAGAATGTGTGTGTGTGTGTGTGTGTATGTTGTTACATCTGTATGATTGTGTGTGTCTGCCAGCCAGACATTTGTTCAGACTCCAGCTGTTTGTATTTTTGGCTGCTGGTGTTTGTTTGTCTCATTCAAGCTATTAATTAAAAACACAGCGAGTGCTGAGATGACACCGACAACACACAGGATGATGATGTAATTACTGCCTTTACATCTGTCCCAGCTGGCCTGCGCTATAGGTTTAAAGCAGCCTAGAAATTATTAGTCAAATTATCTGATTATTTTGTTTATTCATCTGTCTGTCAGGTGTTTGTGCGTTAATGTCTGTGTCATCCATCTGTCGCGTGTAGGTGCTTACTTATGAGCATCTGTGCGTGTTTGTGTGGCACAGACCTGGTTATGCGTTTACACGTGTATCGATGTTTGTGTGTTTGTCGCCTTTTTTTTCTGCAAGAACTTCTCCACTCCAGCTGTTTCAGCAATCACACAGCTGGACTAACACCGCACCAGTAAAAACAGCGGGATTAACTTCCAGGTGTTGGGTTACAAACCAATCAGGGTGCAGGATTAGTTGCTCAGGTACAGTTACTTGAGTACCTGTGTTTTTGTGACAGAGGTCAAGCAGTGGTCAAGCGGTGACCACACACATGCACACACACACACACACACACAGCGTAATGCAGTGCCACAAACATCTGTCCACATGTGCAGCCAGCTTTTCCTTTCGTTGGACCAGTGTTTGTACGGAGATGAGGAAGACTAACAGTCTGTCGATTCTTCTTTTCAATTGCATTCAAGTAAAACAAGATAAAACCTATTAATTAGTCAGCTTTAGCGAGATGATTCATTGCTGTAGATTGGTTTTCTGGCGACCAACTAATTGACTGACTATTCCACACTCTGATAGTTTGGGATCAGGTTAGAAGAAGCACTGTCCTCCCATTTTCCACATCTCAATTTTCATCCCTCTTAGTGCTCTACAATTTAACCCCCCCCCCCCCCCCCCTTTTCCTTTTTTTTTAGGGTACCATTGTGCACCAGACTCTCCTGGAGCCCTACAAGAGCACAAAAGCACAACAAAGACTCAGGAAGTGATTAGTGGGCTTAACGAGGAGGAGGCTTCGGGGGGAGTTATGGGGGCTGTACGGCCCCTTGCATGAGGCAGGGTGAGGGGGTTAAAGTTTCAGGGCTTAAGAGGTCAGTGTTATGTTGAGGAGAGGTTAATTAGGAGCAGGGCTTTTGTTTGTGGGGGGATAAGGAGGCGCAGAGGCGATTCACTTCCTCGCTGTTTTCCTCCAGCCACCCGGGATGTGTCATCCACCTTCTTTTAGCCAGCTCTGCTTTCCCTTCTCCTACCTGCTAATTGTCCTGGAGCTGAAAGGAGACGTAGCCGAATTAACTTAATTGTCACCATTGTGACACACTTGCCCCCTCATCATCACCACCACACACACACACACACACATCTAGAGTACGTTTCCTCGAGTGTGTTTGGTGTCCTTCCTGCTTCGATTAGAAGAATGTCTTTTCAACTTGGAGGAGCTCTGGCCATGACTGTCGCTCAGAGACAGTTGTGTGTGTGTGTGTGTTTGTCCATTGTTCCGCTGTTACAACACACACGGAGACATACTGCGATCCTCTGTGGACTCAGGCATCTCAAGTAGAGGGGGATGAGCTTCTCAGAGTGAATGTGCGTGTGATTTAGACAAAAATAACTGACACTGGAGCAGCTTTCTTGGCTGCAAAATGCATCTGCAAATCCTTTTAATCACCTTTATTCAGCTGTGCAGTGAATTTAACCGAGTGAAGTTAAGTTCTGTTTTTGAGTTGTTTTTTGCACTGTGCTCCATGAGGAGTGACATTTTGTTCAGCTGTATTCTTTGATGAACGACAGTACAGTTTACTTGTAATCACTTGGCAAACTGTTGTCGCAGTTCACATCGGTTGATAAAGCAGATTTGCAGTATTTCAAATTTCTGGCATTTTTTTCCACAAATTGAAAATGCACATAAAAACACAATGCTGGAAACCCACCTTATGTCCCAGTTTTCCGGGATGACAGATACAAACAAAAACCAAAATGGCACAATGTCACATAAACTGTGCTAATGAGCAAGCTGCTCGCTAGCCTGTGAGCGTTGAAGCAACCATAGCAACGTGCGACGTGCGGTGAAGCCAATGTTGCACAATTTCCTCTGTTCCACTGTATTTTCATGCAAAGACAGAGAGTGAAGTGGGTTTATTTGCTGTTTATTCACAGCAATGCACCAAGAGTACAGATGTTAGCTGTGAGCTAGTTAGCGACCGGTGCACTATTGGAGCGTGTAGGAGCTTGTTTGTGTGTTTGTGTTCAGCTGACCTTCGGCTGAACTCTGAATTCTGTTATCTCCCTCAGGTTTTGTTCCTTTTTCCCTCCGTAGATTAGGAAAACCTTGGGATAGGTGCAAATTTTCCTCTAAGGTTGAAGTACTTTCAGCTCATGCAGATGCACAGTTCCAAATGGTTCCTCTGCCTGATGTACGCAGACCTGCAAACTCAGTGTCAATACCCACTTTTATCCCGTGGCTTTCCTACAGTTGAATTGTAAGAATGTCTTTCCAAATGTGTGCATGTGTATACACTGCATGTGTGAGTACAGCACGTGCATTTGAGTATATTATAAATGATTTTTGTAAAGCTTAGGCTATTTCACGTGATTTACTAAAGCAAGAGATTGCCTTGCATGAACCGTATGCATCATCCAGGGTGAAAAACTGGCACACAACTGCTCACACACCACTGTGTAGGGACATCTGTCTCTTGGGGTAATTGGCATTAACCCTTTTTAAGCTGGGTGACCCCCTTTTTCACGCCCAACACATCTGCACTGGGGCATTTGGATGAGTTTTGTGTGTCTGACAAAACAGGATGTGACGGCACATGATAAAAGAATTAAATAGTGTGGGGGTTTTTTTTTTTCTATTTTGGTGGAAGTTATTTTGTTTTGATGAGCCAAAAATATCTCATTTATGTTCATATTTCACACATGAGCTCCTTTACACACACACACACACACACACACACACACACACACACATCCTAACTTTGCACAAAGGGTGCCACACTCCAAAGCATATGGCCCAGGGCAACCAAAATGTGTTAATGTTGATTGAATATGCTATTAGACTAATGTTAGCAGGCTGTATAGGCCTGATGTTAATCCAAGGTAACAGAATGGAGCTGGAGCGTGGCTTAGTATCTCTGAACTTATGGATATTAGAGAACAGAAAAGTGATTAGAGTGGCGGGAGACCACTTAGAGAAACATACGCTTTCAGGTCGGGGTGAGATTTCCAATCACACCGGGTACCATCCACATTACTGCTATTAATGATGCAAGCAGCTTACCGGGAGGACCAGGGAGGTTATGAGATTTAACTGAATGCAGACGGTGATGTCAGTTTGGTTCAGTCCAGTTTGGTGAAGCGTTCATTTCCCAAATACCCATCATCATCATCAAATGTCCTGCCTCATGGTCTTCTTCTTACTTGTTTTTTGCTATAGTTTATCATTATTTATCTTCTATTTTGTCTTCTTTAATAGGTTTGTAGTGTTGTATCTGAGATCACATCACTGACGCGCTTTGTGAGCATTAAACTGATCTTAATTTGAAAAACTGGCAGCATTGTAGACTAAACATCTTAAAAACACAAAGAAATTGCACCACAGCAATGTAATAGACAGAAAGAAAAAACTGGTTTTTAACAGACCACTCATCAAAGTCAAATACTATTAGTTACCTCAGGGTTTGAGTCATGAGGATCTTTTTAAAATAATTTGGACTTGCTTTTTGCCTTCATGGTTCAGCAGGAGCTTGATCCCTTTAATGTGTCCCTGTCTACCCTGAGGCTTCTGGATCACACAGAGCTTGTTGAACTGAACCGTGAGCTTAAATAAAATGTGCAACTTAAGTGTCAGTCCTGATACTTTTTGTTAATGAGGCCATTTTTGGCCAGCAAGTACTGATTTGAATTTACTGTCTGATGTCCACTTGTTTTCATGTGGCCTTTCATCTCTTTTAGAGCCCCTGAATAGGCAGGTAAGTGGCCTTTAATTGTTTTTAAATTACTTCTTTTGGCAAATCATTTGTTTCCCGCTTTATGAAACAGTTAGAAAGGCAGTTCAGAAGATACATTATGTGTCCAGCTTGTGCATAAAAGAAGGGAGATAAATCCTCTGCGTTTGATTGACAGTGCTGCCATGACAACCCCGCATCAGCCCCTGAATGTCCAATGAGGAGTCAGAGTCAGAGTCCCTCCCTGACACCCAGGTGAACTAAAGAGACAGACTTCAGCAGACTCCCGTCAGACTCTTTCCGAAACTCACTTCGTCTCCCCTCGGGGTCACACTCATCATCCAGATGGTTTTCAGATCGCCGCTCGACTTTTTCTCAGCCTCCCGTCTCCTCTTGCCTCACTTCGCGGATGGGGCCCCTCTCCTGGCCCGCTCCCGGTCCCCGGAGGACCCTCAATCCGCATGCCCTCCAACGGCTTTCCCGGGACTGTGCTTCTCCGCTGCGCAGATCGCCAGCGTGTGTGAGACTTTGGAGGAGACCGGAGACATCGAGCGCCTGGCCCGCTTCCTCTGGTCCCTCCCGGTGACCGCGGACGGCCGCGACTCCATCTCTGAGCACGAGTCCGTGCAGCGGGCTCGCGCCGTGGTGGCCTACCACACCGGGAGTTTCCGCGAGCTGTACCACATCCTGGAGACGCACCGCTTTACGCGCGCCTCGCACGGTAAACTGCAGGCGATGTGGCTGGAAGCCCACTACCGGGAGGCAGAGAAGCTCCGGGGGCGGCCGCTCGGACCGGTGGACAAGTACCGTGTGAGGAAGAAGTTTCCGTTACCGAGGACCATCTGGGACGGGGAGCAGAAGACGCACTGTTTCAAGGAGCGCACACGGGGGCTGCTGAGAGAGTGGTACCTGCAGGACCCGTACCCCAACCCCGGGAAGAAGCGGGAGCTGGCGCACGCCACTGGACTGACACCGACTCAGGTTGGAAACTGGTTCAAAAACCGGAGACAGAGAGACCGGGCGGCAGCAGCCAAAAACAGGTCAGTGACTCCGGCTTGAAATAAGTTTTCCATTGAGAGTCACAGTTGGCATCTTGTAGGGAGCAGGAAAACGCTTATTGCACTGGCGAGAAACTGATTATCCAAGAGCCAATAAACGAATACAATTTATTTGGGCCTCATTTTTCTTATGAAAATACTGTCAAATTTTGACTCTATATGTCCAGAATTTCTCTTTACCCCCTTTATTGATCACTCGCCTACTTAGGACTATTATTCACTTGCTCGTAGAAGCAATTTCTTCTCCACAGGCAGCCAAGGTTGTGCGTAAAAGGGCCATTCATGCGTAAAAGCGCACGGCCATTCAGCTTGTAGGTTTTTGTTTTCTCTCTGTCAGTGTGCACTGCTTGATCTTTCCTGCCCTTTCTCTCACTATAACTTGCTTCAGGGTCAGTGTGTGGGTCAACCATCCTGTTAGTGAAGGAAAAACGTGCATGAATGGGTGCAAATCACTTACCATGCATGCATAGGCTCCAAGTAGTTATGACGGAGATGGTTTGTTATTCTGTTCTAACAAAAGATTTATTTCTAAGTTTTTTAATTTTGGGTTTAGATGGGAGTTTTATTTTTGTTCTTTTATTCCACAATAATAAAATAACATGAGAAGTTTTTTTATTTTTTTATTTTTTTTTTAATTTAACTTGTTGTATTTTATCTCATTTTACTAAAATGCATTTCCACATTTGGCTTGAACATCTCTTCTTCTTCTCTTCGTTTTCAGGTTGCAGCACCACCGGATGTGTCCAGACAGTGCACGTGCTCTTAGTGGAGGAGAGTGCAGTCCAGACGGGAGCGCAGAGCGCACAGATGGACAAACTCTTCTCTCAGTAACGGACAGTGACTCTGACTTGGATGTCTGAGACTTTTCAACCTGTGAATTGGACTGTTATGGCCTGTGATGGTCCACTGTGGATTACCGGAGCGAGGAGGATGATGTATGGTCAGGGTTTGAGTTGCAATAAACTTTCAGGGCATAAAACAGTTTCATCCTAGATATTACCCCAGACGATGTAAACGCAGGTTACGTGGATATTTGGTCTTTTTCTTTTGTTTCCTATGATAATATACAAGATATTTGATTTCCTGCTGCAGATCAGACCCACAGTTTTGATTTCCAACTGCATCACTGGATGGTGACAGTGCTCATGTGTTGACCCACCTTACACCATCAACCTAATTAAAAAGACAAAAAGCTGTGGACCCCTGTTGGACTTTAACTCAGGGACCCCCACATAATTATTTTCTCTAATTATTTGTCTATCTTTTTTTTTTTATTGGAACTAGTTGTTTCTTTAGAAGCCCCTGAATGAGCCCTGGATGTCCACTGCTTTAGACAATCAATACACACTGAATGCTACCTCCCTGTTTGGCTGTTTCTATGTTCATGAGGTTTTTTTTTCTTTACCTTTGTTTCTACTTTATTTAAAGTTCACGGAGCTCACTGTTCAGTCTGTGTGTGATGATAAGTCATACTTTGTGTTCATGCTTAATGCTGAATAAATGTTTTGGTATTTTATATATAAATAAAATTATTTAATTTATGAGTGCCTACTCTTTTGCAATAACACCATCCATGTAGTATCCTGAAGGACAATGTGTCTTCATCGTACATTATGTCATCTCAGGATTCACCTTATTATTATAATGATAGCATATATGTTAAAGATCTGAATTCTTCATCCACTGCTGTCTAACTAGTATTGACATACAAGTGATAGTTTACATAGATTCAATACTTGGTGATTTGATTTATGCATAAGGGAAAACTGGCTTATCACTGTGGTGTTTCTTTACACACCTTGAACTGCAAAGGTCACTGACTTAATTGAGATCGCACAAATTTCTCAACAATACATTCAACACATTCAGTGGCTGGTTTTCTCCTCTATGCTGAACGTTTGATATGTTTAGTGTCAGTTCGAAGGAATAATCCTTGTACTTCCTCAGCCAGGAAGGAGAGCAGAGAGGTGAAGACGTCCAGGCAGAGTCCAGCAAGATGCAGGAGAGAGACAAAACAAAATCATGAGACAGGACAGACCACTGCTACTGCGGCTGTCATGCTGCCATATTTTTCTCATTGTACTTTTCTTTCACCACTTTTAGACCAACAACAACAACAACAACAACACATTATTGGTGGGGAAAAGTGTCTGAAAGGTGGGAAAGCTGGGGTTACTGCAGGGCAGGAGCTCATATCAGGGTCTGTAAGGGCAGGAGAGTTAGTCGTATGGCAAAGGCAGGCAGAGAATGAATGAATGCATGACTGACATGAGGGCTGATGAAGGGTTTTTCATAATAATACATCAGGTGTGAAGTTGTGAATGTTTAAAATCCCCTCTAGGCATATTTTAAGATGTATGGAAATACTGTTACATCTAACATGTTTTTTTTTCACCTTGTTGAACCCCTTATCCCTCATTGAAAAATCTAGAATTAATGAATATGCAAATATGTTTAAATGCGAGACACCCTTGTCTTACTTATCTTTGATATTTGGGTTTTTGGTTTCACACGATAACACGATGGATTCTTTCCACAACTCTTCTTTTTTACAAATCACTATCTCACTGAGTAATGCATAAAACAACCATTTTCATTATCTATAAATCTACGAATTATTTTCTTAAATATTGTTTTTTTTTATGTAAGATTTTTGAAAATAGTAAAAAATGTCCATAATTTTTGACAGCCACTTATGATAAGATCTGATGTCTTGTTTTGTCAAAAGAAAAAAAATAAATAAAATAAATAAATAAAACAGTTAAAAACCCAAAGATATTAAATTTACAGTAGCAAACGGAATATCTCCCTCTGCTCCTTCTCCCTCTCCTCCAGCTCGTCCACTTTCCATCTCCCTTCCACCAGCGTGTCTTTGCACAAAGAACAGGGCGACATCTTTGTTCCTGGTGGACGCATCGATGAAGATGCTTGATTTAGCTGTGGCTGAATATCTTTGGAGCGTACATACTGTTTGATATCTGGGGGTATACGATCTCACAGGGAATTTCACAACCGACCTACCATCCTTTTTTTACACCCTGCTACCTCTGTGTGCCAAGACATGGCCTGCCCCTTGATACACATGGAGCCCCAGGAGGCCTGTGAATGAGCCTGTGAGTGAGAAGCCTCGAACACAGGGGTGGAAAATTTCTTTTCGTGGAGAAACTTTTGGTCTGTCACCTGCAAGACAGGTGGTCCCCTTCAGTCGCAAGCTCCTCCACAATAGTTACCTGGTAAGGACAATGAACCTGCAACAGACATGAAATATATATATAGAAATACCAGCCAAAAACACAAGGGAAGGTTGCAAAGTTCTTTGGTGACCTAGATAGTCAATAAATTAAACAGAAAAAAAAAAATTCGACTTACTGGCTTTGCCATCTGCCCTCATTTTCCTTCATGCTTCTTTAACCCTTTGGTCTGCTACGACAGCGTCCAGCCCATCACACATACACACATTACAAACAAGGCCATTGGAGCCTAAATGGGAAACACGTTCTTCTTTTATTCTATGAGAACATTTCCATCTGATACCAGCTATAATGTAATAAAAGTAATAAGCTAATCTAATTTATATCCTTCTCCAGTCACGTTGCATAGTAACTCATTCTAAATGTTACATATCAGCCATGAAGTTAAAACACATGACCCCACAGTGGACACGGAGTCTAAATGACGCAAACAAGATACATTCATATTTTGCACAAAACATTTAATAATTAATTTATTGTAACATTTTGCACAATGACATCTATGTTCAATGCAGCACTCCTGAACACAAGTACTACAGATTTCACAATAAGACTTAGGTTCCTGATTTATATTGCACATATACTAAAGAGACTAAAACTATTAAAATCAGAGAGGTGCTTTGGCTTCAATCTTGAAAAGCTGCTATAAGTTTTGAAAACCACCAGATGTCGCTGTAATAACTTTATTTGAGGTGATAAAACTTCAATTCTTTTTTTTTTTTTTTGGCACAAATAGGAAGAAAACCACAAAGCTTCATCAGGCTTCCTCTGCCCATCACTGTTTAATTAATGACATGTCCACTCCACTACATTTCAGAGGAAAACATTTTACTATTTACTCAACTACATTTATCCAACAGTTGTGGGTGCTTGTTACATTTTAGTTTTTGCTTGGAAAAAAACATTTGAGAATCATATGAAAAAAATAAATCAAATTGACCATATTTTGCAGACTTTTTGTCTTCTAATTCTACATAAAAGAAATACAGTGAAGTTGTTAGCACTTCCACCAAAGAGTGATTTCCCCACTAAATCCCTCATTTAAACAATTATTTGAGGCTCAAAGAAATAAAATCATCTTTAATTTCACAAAGATCACTGAAAAATCCAAAGAAATTAATACACATTTGTGTAACTTTTCTTTTTATTCTTTCCTACTAATTAATTGTCTCACAATCCCCCAGTGACCACTTGGAGGGACCTGACCCCCAGGTTGGAAACCACTTGACTGTATTACCTCAATATATTAAAAACAGTTACTGTAAAAATAATAATGCACCAGTTTATGCATAACAATTACTTTTCTTTTCAAACTTTTTAAAGTACAATTGCTGATAATGCTAACTTATTAATACTTTTACTTGAATAGGATGTTGACTGCAAGACTTTACCTTTCAATAGAGCAATTTTAGGCTATACAAACTTATATTAACACTTTCACTTAAACAAAGGATCTGAATACTTCTTCCACCGCTGAAACGCTCCTGAAACGTACATTTACGAGGAGCACTTGAACACAGCGTTCCTCGACGTCACGTCCTGGAAGCGTCATCAACGCGGCCATACGTCAGGCGAGGCAGTAGGTGGCGCAGCTGGCCTGATGTAGTCCGCGGGTGGAGGCTGGGTGACTGCACCATGTTCAACACAGACCATCTCTGATCTCAGCTGATCCTGGAATAAAGTCAGACCTCAGCTATTTACAACAATATGCATTTATTCAAGGAAGCTACTGCACATGAGAACAATTATGAGGTATTTGTACTTCACTTGAGTATCTCCCCTTTCTGCTATGTTATACTTGTACCCCTCTACAATTCAGAGGCAAATATTGTTTATAAGTTTTACTCTGCTACATTTATTTGATAATTTAACTTCTCATCTTCTTGATTCTGATCTAACAATGACATGATCCTAACAGTGAGATATGTTTTGATAAGTACCCTGACAACCGAGTATTTTGTGAACAACATGTGTTGAACGTGATTACACTGCAGGTCCACCTGAAAGACCAGTGGAGCTGGATGAGCAGGGGTGGCCCCTGGACTGGTGAGCGGGCCACGGCATCCAGATGAGAGCCAGTGGGGCGAGCCAATGTAGTTAGAGCGGATACAGTGCAGATCCAAAGTCTGGTGGAGGGTAAGATTCAAAAGGCCGTAGATCAGGGCGAGGTCAGAGGGCCCAGCCGGTTTAGGTGATGTTAACTGGCAGCTCAGTTAGAGACTTCTACATTCATGGGTGTTTGTGTGTGTGTGTGTGACGAAGACATCTGAGGACGCTCACGTCACGGCCCATGATGGAGAGTGACAGTTGCCACGACAACCCGTTTGTCACTCATTGTGACTGTGACCAATCGACCAGCAAAACAACAACAAAAACAAGCAGGGATCAGGGTTATGACTGCAAACGGATGAGTCACATGTCGAGTACGTTTACAAAGGTCATTTGTCTGGATGTGACACAGATAGACAGATAGATAGATAGATAGATAGATAGATAGATAGATAGATAGATAGATAGATAGATAGATAGATAGATGTAATGTCATGTAATGTTAATACCTGAAAATATATATATATATATACCTATTAACTGTCCAAGTTGCGACAGCTACTGTTCCTGACAACAACAACAATTTAATGGCCATTTTAAAGACAATAATGTTCAGCTTTGATTGACAGATATTAATTCAACC